>NW_027474178.1:0-73033 GCF_050947335.1 Megachile rotundata | reverse complement strand
GCTAATAATATGAATTAGATTGATAATAGTAAGAGTAATAAGTACAGTAATTGTCGTTCTATCGATCATATAAGCATAATATGGCGAATAATATGATTTAGATTGGTAATAATAAGAGTAATAAGTATAGTAATGGTCGTTCTATCGATCATATAAGCATAATATGGATAATAATATGAGTTAGCTAGATAATAATAAGAGTAATAAGTATAGTAATTGTCGTTCTATCGATCATATAAGCATAATATGGCTAATAATATGAATTAGATTGATAATAATAAGAGTAATAAGTATAGTAATTGTCGTTCTATCGATCATATACGCATAATATGGATAATAATATGAGTTAGCTTGATAATAATAAGAGTAATAAGTATAGTAATTGTCGTTCTATCGATCATATAAGCATGATATGGCTAATAATATGAATTAGATTGATAATAATAAGAGTAATAAGTATAGTAATTGTCGTTCTATCGATCATATAAGCATAATATGGCGAATAATATGATTTAGATTGATAATAATAAGAGTAATAAGTATATTAATTGTCGTTCTATCGATCATATAAGCATAATATGGCTAATAATATGAGTTAGATTAATAGTAATGAGTGTAATAAGTATAGTAATTGTCGTTCTAGCGATCATATAAGCATAATATGGCTAAGAATATGAGTTAGATTGAGAATAATAACAGTAATAAGTATAGTAATTGTCGTTCTATCGATCATATATGCATAATGTGGCTAATAATATGAGTTAGATTGATAATAATAAGAGTAATAAGTATATTAATTGTCGTTCTATCGATCATATAAGCATAATATGGATAATAATATGAGTTAGATTGATAATAATAAGAGTAATAAGTATAGTAATTGTCGTTCTATCGATCATATAAGCATAATATGCCTAATAATATGAATTAGATTGATAATAATAAAAGTAATAAGTATAGTAATTGCCGTTCTATCGATCATATAAGCATAATATGGCGAATAGTATGATTTAGATTGATAATAATAAGAGTAATATGTATAGTAATTGTCGTTCTATCGATCATATCTGCACAATATGGTCAATAATATGAGTTAGATTAATAGTAATGAGTGTAATAAGTATAGTAATTGTCGTTCTATCGATCATATAAGCACAATATGGCTAATAATATGAGTTAGATTGATAATAATAACAGTAATAAGTATAGTAATTGTCGTTCTATCGATCATGGAAGCATAATATGGCTAATAATATGAGTTAGATTGATAATAATAAGAGTAATAAGTATAGAAATTGCCGTTCTATCGACCATATAAGCATAATATGGTTACTAATATGAGTTAGATTAATAATAATATGATTAGTAAGTATAGTAATTGTCGTTCTATCGACCATGGAAGCATAATATGGCTAATAATATGAGATAGATTGATAATAATAAGAGTAATAAGTATAGTAATTGTCGTTCCATCGATCATATCTGCATAATATGGTTACTAATATGAGTTAGATTAATAATAATATGATTAATAAGTATAGTAATTGTCGTTCTATCGACCATGGAAGCATAATATGGCTAATAATATGAGTTAGATTAATAATAATAAGAGTAATAAATATAGTAATTGTCGTTCTATCGATCATATAAGCATAATTTGGCTAATAATATGAGTTAGATTGATATTAATAAGAGAAATAGGTATAGTAATTGTCGTTCTATCGATCATATCTGCATAATATGGTTACTAATATGAGTTAGATTAATAATAATATGATTAGTAAGTATAGTAATTGTCGTTCTATCGATCATATCTGCATAATATGGTTAATAATATGAGTTAGATTAATAATAATAAGAATAGTACGTATAGTAATTGTCGTTCTATCGATCATATAAGCATAATATGGATAATAATATGAGTTAGCTTGATAATAATAAGAGTAATAAGTATAGTAATTGTCGTTCTATCGATCATATAAGCATAATATGGCTAATAATATGAATTAGATTGATAATAATAAGAGTAATAAGTATAGTAATTGTCGTTCTATCGATCATATAAGCATAATATGGCGAATAATATGATTTAGATTGATAATAATAAGAGTAATAAGTATATTAATTGTCGTTCTATCGATCATATAAGCATAATATGGCTAATAATATGAGTTAGATTAAGAGTAATGAGTGTAATAAGTATAGTAATTGTCGTTCTAGCGATCATATAAGCATAATATGGCTAATAATATGAGTTAGATTGAGAATAATAACAGTAATAAGTACAGTAATTGTCGTTCTATCGATCATATATGCATAATGTGGCTAATAATATGAGTTAGATTGATAATAATAAGAGTAATAAGTATATTAATTGTCGTTCTATCGATCATATAAGCATAATATGGATAATAATATGAGTTAGATTGATAATAATAAGAGTAATAAGTATAGTAATTGTCGTTCTATCGATCATATAAGCATAATATGCCTAATAATATGAATTAGATTGATAATAATAAAAGTAATAAGTATAGTAATTGCCGTTCTATCGATCATATAAGCATAATATGGCGAATAATATGATTTAGATTGATAATAATAAGAGTAATATGTATAGTAATTGTCGTTCTATCGATCATATCTGCACAATATGGTCAATAATATGAGTTAGATTAATAGTAATGAGTGTAATAAGTATAGTAATTGTCGTTCTATCGATCATATAAGCACAATATGGCTAATAATATGAGTTAGATTGATAATAATAACAGTAATAAGTATAGTAATTGTCGTTCTATCGATCATGGAAGCATAATATGGCTAATAATATGAGTTAGATTGATAATAATAAGAGTAATAAGTATAGAAATTGCCGTTCTATCGACCATATAAGCATAATATGGTTACTAATATGAGTTAGATTAATAATAATATGATTAGTAAGTATAGTAATTGTCGTTCTATCGACCATGGAAGCATAATATGGCTAATAATATGAGATAGATTGATAATAATAAGAGTAATAAGTATAGTAATTGTCGTTCCATCGATCATATCTGCATAATATGGTTACTAATATGAGTTAGATTAATAATAATATGATTAATAAGTATAGTAATTGTCGTTCTATCGACCATGGAAGCATAATATGGCTAATAATATGAGTTAGATTGATAATAATAAGAGTAATAAATATAGTAATTGTCGTTCTATCGATCATATAAGCATAATTTGGCTAATAATATGAGTTAGATTGATATTAATAAGAGAAATAGGTATAGTAATTGTCGTTCTATCGATCATATCTGCATAATATGGTTACTAATATGAGTTAGATTAATAATAATATGATTAGTAAGTATAGTAATTGTCGTTCTATCGATCATATCTGCATAATATGGTTAATAATATGAGTTAGATTAATAATAATAAGAATAGTACGTATAGTAATTGTCGTTCTATCGATCATATAAGCATAATATGGATAATAATATGAGTTAGCTTGATAATAATAAGAGTAATAAGTATAGTAATTGTCGTTCTATCGATCATATAAGCATAATATGGCTAATAATATGAATTAGATTGATAATAATAAGAGTAATAAGTATAGTAATTGTCGTTCTATCGATCATATAAGCATAATATGGCGAATAATATGATTTAGATTGATAATAATAAGAGTAATAAGTATATTAATTGTCGTTCTATCGATCATATAAGCATAATATGGCTAATAATATGAGTTAGATTAACAGTAATGAGTGTAATAAGTATAGTAATTGTCGTACTAGCGATCATATAAGCATAATATGGCTAATAATATGAGTTAGATTGAGAATAATAACAGTAATAAGTACAGTAATTGTCGTTCTATCGATCATATATGCATAATGTGGCTAATAATATGAGTTAGATTGATAATAATAAGAGTAATAAGTATATTAATTGTCGTTCTATCGATCATATAAGCATAATATGGATAATAATATGAGTTAGCTTGATAATAATAAGAGTAATAAGTATAGTAATTGTCGTTCTATCGATCATATAAGCATAATATGCCTAATAATATGAATTAGATTGATAATAATAAAAGTAATAAGTATAGTAATTGCCGTTCCATCGATCATATAAGCATAATATGGCGAATAATATGATTTAGATTGATAATAATAAGAGTAATATGTATAGTAATTGTCGTTCGATCGATCATATCTGCACAATATGGTCAATAATATGAGTTAGATTAATAGTAATGAGTGTAATAAGTATAGTAATTGTCGTTCTATCGATCATATAAGCATAATATGGCTAATAATATGAGTTAGATTGATAATAATAAGAGTAATAAGTATAGTAATTGTCGTTCTATCGATCATATCTGCATAATATGGTTAATAATATGAGTTAGATTAATAATAATAAGAATAGTACGTATAGTAATTGCCGTTTTATCGATCATATAAGCATAATATGGATAATAATATGAGTTAGCTTGATAATAATAAGAGTAATAAGTGTAGTAATTGTCGTTCTATCGATCATATAAGCATAATATGGCTAATAATATGAATTAGATTGATAGTAATAAGAGTAATAAGTATATTAATTGTCGTTCTATCGATCATATAAGCATAATATGGCTAATAATATGAATTAGATTGATAATAGTAAGAGTAATAAGTACAGTAATTGTCGTTCTATCGATCATATAAGCATAATATGGCGAATAATATGATTTAGATTGGTAATAATAAGAGTAATAAGTATAGTAATGGTCGTTCTATCGATCATATAAGCATAATATGGATAATAATATGAGTTAGCTTGATAATAATAAGAGTAATAAGTATAGTAATTGTCGTTCTATCGATCATATAAGCATAATATGGCTAATAATATGAATTAGATTGATAATAATAAGAGTAATAAGTATAGTAATTGTCGTTCTATCGATCATATACGCATAATATGGATAATAATATGAGTTAGCTTGATAATAATAAGAGTAATAAGTATAGTAATTGTCGTTCTATCGATCATATAAGCATGATATGGCTAATAATATGAATTAGATTGATAATAATAAGAGTAATAAGTATAGTAATTGTCGTTCTATCGATCATATAAGCATAATATGGCGAATAATATGATTTAGATTGATAATAATAAGAGTAATAAGTATATTAATTGTCGTTCTATCGAACATATAAGCATAATATGGCTAATAATATGAGTTAGATTAATAGTAATGAGTGTAATAAGTATAGTAATTGTCGTTCTAGCGATCATATAAGCATAATATGGCTAAGAATATGAGTTAGATTGAGAATAATAACAGTAATAAGTATAGTAATTGTCGTTCTATCGATCATATATGCATAATGTGGCTAATAATATGAGTTAGATTGATAATAATAAGAGTAATAAGTATATTAATTGTCGTTCTATCGATCATATAAGCATAATATGGATAATAATATGAGTTAGATTGATAATAATAAGAGTAATAAGTATAGTAATTGTCGTTCTATCGATCATATAAGCATAATATGCCTAATAATATGAATTAGATTGATAATAATAAAAGTAATAAGTATAGTAATTGCCGTTCTATCGATCATATAAGCATAATATGGCGAATAATATGATTTAGATTGATAATAATAAGAGTAATATGTATAGTAATTGTCGTTCTATCGATCATATCTGCACAATATGGTCAATAATATGAGTTAGATTAATAGTAATGAGTGTAATAAGTATAGTAATTGTCGTTCTATCGATCATATAAGCACAATATGGCTAATAATATGAGTTAGATTGATAATAATAACAGTAATAAGTATAGTAATTGTCGTTCTATCGATCATGGAAGCATAATATGGCTAATAATATGAGTTAGATTGATAATAATAAGAGTAATAAGTATAGAAATTGCCGTTCTATCGACCATATAAGCATAATATGGTTACTAATATGAGTTAGATTAATAATAATATGATTAGTAAGTATAGTAATTGTCGTTCTATCGACCATGGAAGCATAACATGGCTAATAATATGAGATAGATTGATAATAATAAGAGTAATAAGTATAGTAATTGTCGTTCCATCGATCATATCTGCATAATATGGTTACTAATATGAGTTAGATTAATAATAATATGATTAATAAGTATAGTAATTGTCGTTCTATCGACCATGGAAGCATAATATGGCTAATAATATGAGTTAGATTGATAATAATAAGAGTAATAAATATAGTAATTGTCGTTCTATCGATCATATGAGCATAATTTGGCTAATAATATGAGTTAGATTGATATTAATAAGAGAAATAGGTATAGTAATTGTCGTTCTATCGATCATATAAGCATAATATGGCTAATAATATGAGTTAGCTTGATAATAATAAGAGTAATAAGTATAGTAATTGTCGTTCTATCGATCATATAAGCATAATATGGCGAATAATATGATTTAGATTGATAATAATAAGAGTAATAAGTATATTAATTGTCGTTCTATCGATCATATAAGCATAATATGGCTAATAATATGAGTTAGATTAACAGTAATGAGTGTAATAAGTATAGTAATTGTCGTTCTAGCGATCATATAAGCATAATATGGCTAATAATATGAGTTAGATTGAGAATAATAACAGTAATAAGTACAGTAATTGTCGTTCTATCGATCATATATGCATAATGTGGCTAATAATATGAGTTAGATTGATAATAATAAGAGTAATAAGTATATTAATTGTCGTTCTATCGATCATATAAGCATAATATGGATAATAATATGAGTTAGCTTGATAATAATAAGAGTAATAAGTATAGTAATTGTCGTTCTATCGATCATATAAGCATAATATGCCTAATAATATGAATTAGATTGATAATAATAAAAGTAATAAGTATAGTAATTGCCGTTCCATCGATCATATAAGCATAATATGGCGAATAATATGATTTAGATTGATAATAATAAGAGTAATATGTATAGTAATTGTCGTTCGATCGATCATATCTGCACAATATGGTCAATAATATGAGTTAGATTAATAGTAATGAGTGTAATAAGTATAGTAATTGTCGTTCTATCGATCATATAAGCATAATATGGCTAATAATATGAGTTAGATTGATAATAATAAGAGTAATAAGTATAGTAATTGTCGTTCTATCGATCATATCTGCATAATATGGTTAATAATATGAGTTAGATTAATAATAATAAGAATAGTACGTATAGTAATTGCCGTTTTATCGATCATATAAGCATAATATGGATAATAATATGAGTTAGCTTGATAATAATAAGAGTAATAAGTGTAGTAATTGTCGTTCTATCGATCATATAAGCATAATATGGCTAATAATATGAATTAGATTGATAGTAATAAGAGTAATAAGTATATTAATTGTCGTTCTATCGATCATATAAGCATAATATGGCTAATAATATGAATTAGATTGATAATAGTAAGAGTAATAAGTACAGTAATTGTCGTTCTATCGATCATATAAGCATAATATGGCGAATAATATGATTTAGATTGGTAATAATAAGAGTAATAAGTATAGTAATGGTCGTTCTATCGATCATATAAGCATAATATGGATAATAATATGAGTTAGCTTGATAATAATAAGAGTAATAAGTATAGTAATTGTCGTTCTATCGATCATATAAGCATAATATGGCTAATAATATGAATTAGATTGATAATAATAAGAGTAATAAGTATAGTAATTGTCGTTCTATCGATCATATACGCATAATATGGATAATAATATGAGTTAGCTTGATAATAATAAGAGTAATAAGTATAGTAATTGTCGTTCTATCGATCATATAAGCATGATATGGCTAATAATATGAATTAGATTGATAATAATAAGAGTAATAAGTATATTAATTGTCGTTCTATCGATCATATAAGCATAATATGGCTAATAATATGAGTTAGATTAATAGTAATGAGTGTAATAAGTATAGTAATTGTCGTTCTAGCGATCATATAAGCATAATATGGCTAAGAATATGAGTTAGATTGAGAATAATAAAAGTAATAAGTATAGTAATTGTCGTTCTATCGATCATATATGCATAATGTGGCTAATAATATGAGTTAGATTGATAATAATAAGAGTAATAAGTATATTAATTGTCGTTCTATCGATCATATAAGCATAATATGGATAATAATATGAGTTAGATTGATAATAATAAGAGTAATAAGTATAGTAATTGTCGTTCTATCGATCATATAAGCATAATATGCCTAATAATATGAATTAGATTGATAATAATAAAAGTAATAAGTATAGTAATTGCCGTTCTATCGATCATATAAGCATAATATGGCGAATAATATGATTTAGATTGATAATAATAAGAGTAATATGTATAGTAATTGTCGTTCTATCGATCATATCTGCATAATATGGTTACTAATATGAGTTAGATTAATAATAATATGATTAGTAAGTATAGTAATTGTCGTTCTATCGATCATATCTGCATAATATGGTTAATAATATGAGTTAGATTAATAATAATAAGAATAGTACGTATAGTAATTGTCGTTCTATCGATCATATAAGCATAATATGGATAATAATATGAGTTAGCTTGATAATAATAAGAGTAATAAGTATAGTAATTGTCGTTCTATCGATCATATAAGCATAATATGGCTAATAATATGAATTAGATTGATAATAATAAGAGTAATAAGTATAGTAATTGTCGTTCTATCGATCATATAAGCATAATATGGCGAATAATATGATTTAGATTGATAATAATAAGAGTAATAAGTATATTAATTGTCGTTCTATCGATCATATAAGCATAATATGGCTAATAATATGAGTTAGATTAACAGTAATGAGTGTAATAAGTATAGTAATTGTCGTTCTAGCGATCATATAAGCATAATATGGCTAATAATATGAGTTAGATTGAGAATAATAACAGTAATAAGTACAGTAATTGTCGTTCTATCGATCATATATGCATAATGTGGCTAATAATATGAGTTAGATTGATAATAATAAGAGTAATAAGTATATTAATTGTCGTTCTATCGATCATATAAGCATAATATGGATAATAATATGAGTTAGCTTGATAATAATAAGAGTAATAAGTATAGTAATTGTCGTTCTATCGATCATATAAGCATAATATGCCTAATAATATGAATTAGATTGATAATAATAAAAGTAATAAGTATAGTAATTGCCGTTCCATCGATCATATAAGCATAATATGGCGAATAATATGATTTAGATTGATAATAATAAGAGTAATATGTATAGTAATTGTCGTTCGATCGATCATATCTGCACAATATGGTCAATAATATGATATAGATTAATAGTAATGAGTGTAATAAGTATAGTAATTGTCGTTCTATCGATCATATAAGCATAATATGGCTAATAATATGAGTTAGATTGATAATAATAAGAGTAATAAGTATAGTAATTGTCGTTCTATCGATCATATCTGCATAATATGGTTAATAATATGAGTTAGATTAATAATAATAAGAATAGTACGTATAGTAATTGCCGTTTTATCGATCATATAAGCATAATATGGATAATAATATGAGTTAGCTTGATAATAATAAGAGTAATAAGTGTAGTAATTGTCGTTCTATCGATCATATAAGCATAATATGGCTAATAATATGAATTAGATTGATAGTAATAAGAGTAATAAGTATATTAATTGTCGTTCTATCGATCATATAAGCATAATATGGCTAATAATATGAATTAGATTGATAATAGTAAGAGTAATAAGTACAGTAATTGTCGTTCTATCGATCATATAAGCATAATATGGCGAATAATATGATTTAGATTGGTAATAATAAGAGTAATAAGTATAGTAATGGTCGTTCTATCGATCATATAAGCATAATATGGATAATAATATGAGTTAGCTTGATAATAATAAGAGTAATAAGTATAGTAATTGTCGTTCTATCGATCATATAAGCATAATATGGCTAATAATATGAATTAGATTGATAATAATAAGAGTAATAAGTATAGTAATTGTCGTTCTATCGATCATATACGCATAATATGGATAATAATATGAGTTAGCTTGATAATAATAAGAGTAATAAGTATAGTAATTGTCGTTCTATCGATCATATAAGCATGATATGGCTAATAATATGAATTAGATTGATAATAATAAGAGTAATAAGTATATTAATTGTCGTTCTATCGATCATATAAGCATAATATGGCTAATAATATGAGTTAGATTAATAGTAATGAGTGTAATAAGTATAGTAATTGTCGTTCTAGCGATCATATAAGCATAATATGGCTAAGAATATGAGTTAGATTGAGAATAATAACAGTAATAAGTATAGTAATTGTCGTTCTATCGATCATATATGCATAATGTGGCTAATAATATGAGTTAGATTGATAATAATAAGAGTAATAAGTATATTAATTGTCGTTCTATCGATCATATAAGCATAATATGGATAATAATATGAGTTAGATTGATAATAATAAGAGTAATAAGTATAGTAATTGTCGTTCTATCGATCATATAAGCATAATATGCCTAATAATATGAATTAGATTGATAATAATAAAAGTAATAAGTATAGTAATTGCCGTTCTATCGATCATATAAGCATAATATGGCGAATAATATGATTTAGATTGATAATAATAAGAGTAATATGTATAGTAATTGTCGTTCTATCGATCATATCTGCACAATATGGTCAATAATATGAGTTAGATTAATAGTAATGAGTGTAATAAGTATAGTAATTGTCGTTCTATCGATCATATAAGCACAATATGGCTAATAATATGAGTTAGATTGATAATAATAACAGTAATAAGTATAGTAATTGTCGTTCTATCGATCATGGAAGCATAATATGGCTAATAATATGAGTTAGATTGATAATAATAAGAGTAATAAGTATAGAAATTGCCGTTCTATCGACCATATAAGCATAATATGGTTACTAATATGAGTTAGATTAATAATAATATGATTAGTAAGTATAGTAATTGTCGTTCTATCGACCATGGAAGCATAATATGGCTAATAATATGAGATAGATTGATAATAATAAGAGTAATAAGTATAGTAATTGTCGTTCCATCGATCATATCTGCATAATATGGTTACTAATATGAGTTAGATTAATAATAATATGATTAATAAGTATAGTAATTGTCGTTCTATCGACCATGGAAGCATAATATGGCTAATAATATGAGTTAGATTGATAATAATAAGAGTAATAAATATAGTAATTGTCGTTCTATCGATCATATAAGCATAATTTGGCTAATAATATGAGTTAGATTGATATTAATAAGAGAAATAGGTATAGTAATTGTCGTTCTATCGATCATATCTGCATAATATGGTTACTAATATGAGTTAGATTAATAATAATATGATTAGTAAGTATAGTAATTGTCGTTCTATCGATCATATCTGCATAATATGGTTAATAATATGAGTTAGATTAATAATAATAAGAATAGTACGTATAGTAATTGTCGTTCTATCGATCATATAAGCATAATATGGATAATAATATGAGTTAGCTTGATAATAATAAGAGTAATAAGTATAGTAATTGTCGTTCTATCGATCATATAAGCATAATATGGCTAATAATATGAATTAGATTGATAATAATAAGAGTAATAAGTATAGTAATTGTCGTTCTATCGATCATATAAGCATAATATGGCGAATAATATGATTTAGATTGATAATAATAAGAGTAATAAGTATATTAATTGTCGTTCTATCGATCATATAAGCATAATATGGCTAATAATATGAGTTAGATTAACAGTAATGAGTGTAATAAGTATAGTAATTGTCGTTCTAGCGATCATATAAGCATAATATGGCTAATAATATGAGTTAGATTGAGAATAATAACAGTAATAAGTACAGTAATTGTCGTTCTATCGATCATATATGCATAATGTGGCTAATAATATGAGTTAGATTGATAATAATAAGAGTAATAAGTATATTAATTGTCGTTCTATCGATCATATAAGCATAATATGGATAATAATATGAGTTAGCTTGATAATAATAAGAGTAATAAGTATAGTAATTGTCGTTCTATCGATCATATAAGCATAATATGCCTAATAATATGAATTAGATTGATAATAATAAAAGTAATAAGTATAGTAATTGCCGTTCCATCGATCATATAAGCATAATATGGCGAATAATATGATTTAGATTGATAATAATAAGAGTAATATGTATAGTAATTGTCGTTCGATCGATCATATCTGCACAATATGGTCAATAATATGAGTTAGATTAATAGTAATGAGTGTAATAAGTATAGTAATTGTCGTTCTATCGATCATATAAGCATAATATGGCTAATAATATGAGTTAGATTGATAATAATAAGAGTAATAAGTATAGTAATTGTCGTTCTATCGATCATATCTGCATAATATGGTTAATAATATGAGTTAGATTAATAATAATAAGAATAGTACGTATAGTAATTGCCGTTTTATCGATCATATAAGCATAATATGGATAATAATATGAGTTAGCTTGATAATAATAAGAGTAATAAGTGTAGTAATTGTCGTTCTATCGATCATATAAGCATAATATGGCT
Organism: Megachile rotundata; assembly: GCF_050947335.1. Taxonomy (NCBI): domain Eukaryota; kingdom Metazoa; phylum Arthropoda; class Insecta; order Hymenoptera; family Megachilidae; genus Megachile; species Megachile rotundata. Next base: position 60,331 of record NW_027474178.1, on the reverse strand, counting down.
AATAATATGAATTAGATTGATAGTAATAAGAGTAATAAGTATATTAATTGTCGTTCTATCGATCATATAAGCATAATATGGCTAATAATATGAATTAGATTGATAATAGTAAGAGTAATAAGTACAGTAATTGTCGTTCTATCGATCATATAAGCATAATATGGCGAATAATATGATTTAGATTGGTAATAATAAGAGTAATAAGTATAGTAATGGTCGTTCTATCGATCATATAAGCATAATATGGATAATAATATGAGTTAGCTTGATAATAATAAGAGTAATAAGTATAGTAATTGTCGTTCTATCGATCATATAAGCATAATATGGCTAATAATATGAATTAGATTGATAATAATAAGAGTAATAAGTATAGTAATTGTCGTTCTATCGATCATATACGCATAATATGGATAATAATATGAGTTAGCTTGATAATAATAAGAGTAATAAGTATAGTAATTGTCGTTCTATCGATCATATAAGCATGATATGGCTAATAATATGAATTAGATTGATAATAATAAGAGTAATAAGTATAGTAATTGTCGTTCTATCGATCATATAAGCATAATATGGCGAATAATATGATTTAGATTGATAATAATAAGAGTAATAAGTATATTAATTGTCGTTCTATCGAACATATAAGCATAATATGGCTAATAATATGAGTTAGATTAATAGTAATGAGTGTAATAAGTATAGTAATTGTCGTTCTAGCGATCATATAAGCATAATATGGCTAAGAATATGAGTTAGATTGAGAATAATAACAGTAATAAGTATAGTAATTGTCGTTCTATCGATCATATATGCATAATGTGGCTAATAATATGAGTTAGATTGATAATAATAAGAGTAATAAGTATATTAATTGTCGTTCTATCGATCATATAAGCATAATATGGATAATAATATGAGTTAGATTGATAATAATAAGAGTAATAAGTATAGTAATTGTCGTTCTATCGATCATATAAGCATAATATGCCTAATAATATGAATTAGATTGATAATAATAAAAGTAATAAGTATAGTAATTGCCGTTCTATCGATCATATAAGCATAATATGGCGAATAATATGATTTAGATTGATAATAATAAGAGTAATATGTATAGTAATTGTCGTTCTATCGATCATATCTGCACAATATGGTCAATAATATGAGTTAGATTAATAGTAATGAGTGTAATAAGTATAGTAATTGTCGTTCTATCGATCATATAAGCACAATATGGCTAATAATATGAGTTAGATTGATAATAATAACAGTAATAAGTATAGTAATTGTCGTTCTATCGATCATGGAAGCATAATATGGCTAATAATATGAGTTAGATTGATAATAATAAGAGTAATAAGTATAGAAATTGCCGTTCTATCGACCATATAAGCATAATATGGTTACTAATATGAGTTAGATTAATAATAATATGATTAGTAAGTATAGTAATTGTCGTTCTATCGACCATGGAAGCATAATATGGCTAATAATATGAGATAGATTGATAATAATAAGAGTAATAAGTATAGTAATTGTCGTTCCATCGATCATATCTGCATAATATGGTTACTAATATGAGTTAGATTAATAATAATATGATTAATAAGTATAGTAATTGTCGTTCTATCGACCATGGAAGCATAATATGGCTAATAATATGAGTTAGATTGATAATAATAAGAGTAATAAATATAGTAATTGTCGTTCTATCGATCATATGAGCATAATTTGGCTAATAATATGAGTTAGATTGATATTAATAAGAGAAATAGGTATAGTAATTGTCGTTCTATCGATCATATAAGCATAATATGGCTAATAATATGAGTTAGCTTGATAATAATAAGAGTAATAAGTATAGTAATTGTCGTTCTATCGATCATATAAGCATAATATGGCGAATAATATGATTTAGATTGATAATAATAAGAGTAATAAGTATATTAATTGTCGTTCTATCGATCATATAAGCATAATATGGCTAATAATATGAGTTAGATTAACAGTAATGAGTGTAATAAGTATAGTAATTGTCGTTCTAGCGATCATATAAGCATAATATGGCTAATAATATGAGTTAGATTGAGAATAATAACAGTAATAAGTACAGTAATTGTCGTTCTATCGATCATATATGCATAATGTGGCTAATAATATGAGTTAGATTGATAATAATAAGAGTAATAAGTATATTAATTGTCGTTCTATCGATCATATAAGCATAATATGGATAATAATATGAGTTAGCTTGATAATAATAAGAGTAATAAGTATAGTAATTGTCGTTCTATCGATCATATAAGCATAATATGCCTAATAATATGAATTAGATTGATAATAATAAAAGTAATAAGTATAGTAATTGCCGTTCCATCGATCATATAAGCATAATATGGCGAATAATATGATTTAGATTGATAATAATAAGAGTAATATGTATAGTAATTGTCGTTCGATCGATCATATCTGCACAATATGGTCAATAATATGAGTTAGATTAATAGTAATGAGTGTAATAAGTATAGTAATTGTCGTTCTATCGATCATATAAGCATAATATGGCTAATAATATGAGTTAGATTGATAATAATAAGAGTAATAAGTATAGTAATTGTCGTTCTATCGATCATATCTGCATAATATGGTTAATAATATGAGTTAGATTAATAATAATAAGAATAGTACGTATAGTAATTGCCGTTTTATCGATCATATAAGCATAATATGGATAATAATATGAGTTAGCTTGATAATAATAAGAGTAATAAGTGTAGTAATTGTCGTTCTATCGATCATATAAGCATAATATGGCTAATAATATGAATTAGATTGATAGTAATAAGAGTAATAAGTATATTAATTGTCGTTCTATCGATCATATAAGCATAATATGGCTAATAATATGAATTAGATTGATAATAGTAAGAGTAATAAGTACAGTAATTGTCGTTCTATCGATCATATAAGCATAATATGGCGAATAATATGATTTAGATTGGTAATAATAAGAGTAATAAGTATAGTAATGGTCGTTCTATCGATCATATAAGCATAATATGGATAATAATATGAGTTAGCTTGATAATAATAAGAGTAATAAGTATAGTAATTGTCGTTCTATCGATCATATAAGCATAATATGGCTAATAATATGAATTAGATTGATAATAATAAGAGTAATAAGTATAGTAATTGTCGTTCTATCGATCATATACGCATAATATGGATAATAATATGAGTTAGCTTGATAATAATAAGAGTAATAAGTATAGTAATTGTCGTTCTATCGATCATATAAGCATGATATGGCTAATAATATGAATTAGATTGATAATAATAAGAGTAATAAGTATATTAATTGTCGTTCTATCGATCATATAAGCATAATATGGCTAATAATATGAGTTAGATTAATAGTAATGAGTGTAATAAGTATAGTAATTGTCGTTCTAGCGATCATATAAGCATAATATGGCTAAGAATATGAGTTAGATTGAGAATAATAACAGTAATAAGTATAGTAATTGTCGTTCTATCGATCATATATGCATAATGTGGCTAATAATATGAGTTAGATTGATAATAATAAGAGTAATAAGTATATTAATTGTCGTTCTATCGATCATATAAGCATAATATGGATAATAATATGAGTTAGATTGATAATAATAAGAGTAATAAGTATAGTAATTGTCGTTCTATCGATCATATAAGCATAATATGCCTAATAATATGAATTAGATTGATAATAATAAAAGTAATAAGTATAGTAATTGCCGTTCTATCGATCATATAAGCATAATATGGCGAATAATATGATTTAGATTGATAATAATAAGAGTAATATGTATAGTAATTGTCGTTCTATCGATCATATCTGCACAATATGGTCAATAATATGAGTTAGATTAATAGTAATGAGTGTAATAAGTATAGTAATTGTCGTTCTATCGATCATATAAGCACAATATGGCTAATAATATGAGTTAGATTGATAATAATAACAGTAATAAGTATAGTAATTGTCGTTCCATCGATCATGGAAGCATAATATGGCTAATAATATGAGTTAGATTGATAATAATAAGAGTAATAAGTATAGAAATTGCCGTTCTATCGACCATATAAGCATAATATGGTTACTAATATGAGTTAGATTAATAATAATATGATTAGTAAGTATAGTAATTGTCGTTCTATCGACCATGGAAGCATAATATGGCTAATAATATGAGATAGATTGATAATAATAAGAGTAATAAGTATAGTAATTGTCGTTCCATCGATCATATCTGCATAATATGGTTACTAATATGAGTTAGATTAATAATAATATGATTAATAAGTATAGTAATTGTCGTTCTATCGACCATGGAAGCATAATATGGCTAATAATATGAGTTAGATTGATAATAATAAGAGTAATAAATATGGTAATTGTCGTTCTATCGATCATATAAGCATAATTTGGCTAATAATATGAGTTAGATTGATATTAATAAGAGAAATAGGTATAGTAATTGTCGTTCTATCGATCATATCTGCATAATATGGTTACTAATATGAGTTAGATTAATAATAATATGATTAGTAAGTATAGTAATTGTCGTTCTATCGATCATATCTGCATAATATGGTTAATAATATGAGTTAGATTAATAATAATAAGAATAGTACGTATAGTAATTGTCGTTCTATCGATCATATAAGCATAATATGGATAATAATATGAGTTAGCTTGATAATAATAAGAGTAATAAGTATAGTAATTGTCGTTCTATCGATCATATAAGCATAATATGGCTAATAATATGAATTAGATTGATAATAATAAGAGTAATAAGTATAGTAATTGTCGTTCTATCGATCATATAAGCATAATATGGCGAATAATATGATTTAGATTGATAATAATAAGAGTAATAAGTATATTAATTGTCGTTCTATCGATCATATAAGCATAATATGGCTAATAATATGAGTTAGATTAACAGTAATGAGTGTAATAAGTATAGTAATTGTCGTTCTAGCGATCATATAAGCATAATATGGCTAATAATATGAGTTAGATTGAGAATAATAACAGTAATAAGTACAGTAATTGTCGTTCTATCGATCATATATGCATAATGTGGCTAATAATATGAGTTAGATTGATAATAATAAGAGTAATAAGTATATTAATTGTCGTTCTATCGATCATATAAGCATAATATGGATAATAATATGAGTTAGCTTGATAATAATAAGAGTAATAAGTATAGTAATTGTCGTTCTATCGATCATATAAGCATAATATGCCTAATAATATGAATTAGATTGATAATAATAAAAGTAATAAGTATAGTAATTGCCGTTCCATCGATCATATAAGCATAATATGGCGAATAATATGATTTAGATTGATAATAATAAGAGTAATATGTATAGTAATTGTCGTTCGATCGATCATATCTGCACAATATGGTCAATAATATGATATAGATTAATAGTAATGAGTGTAATAAGTATAGTAATTGTCGTTCTATCGATCATATAAGCATAATATGGCTAATAATATGAGTTAGATTGATAATAATAAGAGTAATAAGTATAGTAATTGTCGTTCTATCGATCATATCTGCATAATATGGTTAATAATATGAGTTAGATTAATAATAATAAGAATAGTACGTATAGTAATTGCCGTTTTATCGATCATATAAGCATAATATGGATAATAATATGAGTTAGCTTGATAATAATAAGAGTAATAAGTGTAGTAATTGTCGTTCTATCGATCATATAAGCATAATATGGCTAATAATATGAATTAGATTGATAGTAATAAGAGTAATAAGTATATTAATTGTCGTTCTATCGATCATATAAGCATAATATGGCTAATAATATGAATTAGATTGATAATAGTAAGAGTAATAAGTACAGTAATTGTCGTTCTATCGATCATATAAGCATAATATGGCGAATAATATGATTTAGATTGGTAATAATAAGAGTAATAAGTATAGTAATGGTCGTTCTATCGATCATATAAGCATAATATGGATAATAATATGAGTTAGCTTGATAATAATAAGAGTAATAAGTATAGTAATTGTCGTTCTATCGATCATATAAGCATAATATGGCTAATAATATGAATTAGATTGATAATAATAAGAGTAATAAGTATAGTAATTGTCGTTCTATCGATCATATACGCATAATATGGCGAATAATATGATTTAGATTGATAATAATAAGAGTAATAAGTATATTAATTGTCGTTCTATCGATCATATAAGCATAATATGGCTAATAATATGAGTTAGATTAATAGTAATGAGTGTAATAAGTATAGTAATTGTCGTTCTAGCGATCATATAAGCATAATATGGCTAAGAATATGAGTTAGATTGAGAATAATAACAGTAATAAGTATAGTAATTGTCGTTCTATCGATCATATATGCATAATGTGGCTAATAATATGAGTTAGATTGATAATAATAAGAGTAATAAGTATATTAATTGTCGTTCTATCGATCATATAAGCATAATATGGATAATAATATGAGTTAGATTGATAATAATAAGAGTAATAAGTATAGTAATTGTCGTTCTATCGATCATATAAGCATAATATGCCTAATAATATGAATTAGATTGATAATAATAAAAGTAATAAGTATAGTAATTGCCGTTCTATCGATCATATAAGCATAATATGGCGAATAATATGATTTAGATTGATAATAATAAGAGTAATATGTATAGTAATTGTCGTTCTATCGATCATATCTGCACAATATGGTCAATAATATGAGTTAGATTAATAGTAATGAGTGTAATAAGTATAGTAATTGTCGTTCTATCGATCATATAAGCACAATATGGCTAATAATATGAGTTAGATTGATAATAATAACAGTAATAAGTATAGTAATTGTCGTTCTATCGATCATGGAAGCATAATATGGCTAATAATATGAGTTAGATTGATAATAATAAGAGTAATAAGTATAGAAATTGCCGTTCTATCGACCATATAAGCATAATATGGTTACTAATATGAGTTAGATTAATAATAATATGATTAGTAAGTATAGTAATTGTCGTTCTATCGACCATGGAAGCATAATATGGCTAATAATATGAGATAGATTGATAATAATAAGAGTAATAAGTATAGTAATTGTCGTTCCATCGATCATATCTGCATAATATGGTTACTAATATGAGTTAGATTAATAATAATATGATTAATAAGTATAGTAATTGTCGTTCTATCGACCATGGAAGCATAATATGGCTAATAATATGAGTTAGATTGATAATAATAAGAGTAATAAATATAGTAATTGTCGTTCTATCGATCATATAAGCATAATTTGGCTAATAATATGAGTTAGATTGATATTAATAAGAGAAATAGGTATAGTAATTGTCGTTCTATCGATCATATAAGCATAATATGGCTAATAATATGAGTTAGCTTGATAATAATAAGAGTAATAAGTATAGTAATTGTCGTTCTATCGATCATATAAGCATAATATGGCTAATAATATGAGTTAGATTGATAATAATAAGAGTAATAAGTATATTAATTGTCGTTCTATCGATCATATAAGCATAATATGGATAATAATATGAGTTAGCTTGATAATAATAAGAGTAATAAGTATAGTAATTGTCGTTCCATCGATCATATCTGCATAATATGGTTACTAATATGAGTTAGGTTAATAATAATATGATTAATAAGTATAGTAATTGTCGTTCTATCGACCATGGAAGCATAATATGGCTAATAATATGAGTTAGATTGAGAATAATAAGAGTAATAAATATAGTAATTGTCGTTCTATCGATCATATAAGCATAATATGGCTAATAATATGAGTTAGATTGATATTAATAAGAGAAATAGGTATAGTAATTGTCGTTCTATCGATCATATCTGCATAATATGGTTACTAATATGAGTTAGATTAATAATAATATGACTAATAAGTATAGTAATTGTCGTTCCATCGACCATGGAAGCATAATATGGCTAATAATATGAGATAGATTGATAATAATAAGAGTAATAAGTATAGTAATTGTCGTTCCATCGATCATATAATCATAATATGGCTAATAATATGAGTTAGATTGTATTAATAAGAGTAATAGGTATAGTAATTGTCGTTCTATCGATCATATCTGCATAATATGGTTACTAATATGAGTTAGATTAATAATAATATGATTAATAAGTATAGTAATTGTCGTTCTATCGACCATGGAAGCATAATATGGCTAATAATATGAGTTAGATTGAGAATAATAAGAGTAATAAATATAGTAATTGTTGTTCTATCGATCATATAAGCATAATATGGCTAATAATATGAGTTAGATTGATATTAATAAGAGAAATAGGTATAGTAATTGTCGTTCTATCGATCATATCTGCATAATCTGGCTAATAATATGAATTAGATTGATAATAATAAGAGTAATAAGTATAGTAATTGTCGTTCTATCGATCATATAAGCATAATATGGTTTATAATATTATTTAGATTGATAATAATAAGAGTAATAAGTATAGTAATTGTCGTTCTATCGATCATATAAGCATAATGTGGCGAATAATATGATTTAGATTGATAAGAATAACAGTAATAAGTATAGTAATTGTCGTTCCATCGACCATGGAAGCATAATATGGCTAATAATATGAGTTAGCTTGATAATAATAAGAGTAATAAGTATAGTAATTGTCGTTCTATCGATTATATCAGCATAATATGGCTAATAATATGATTTAGATTGATAATAATAAGAGTAATAAGTATAGTAATTGTCGTTCTATCGATCATATAAGCATAATATGGCTAATAATATGAGTTAGCTTGATAATAATAAGAGTAATAAGTATAGTAATTGTCGTTCTATCGATTATATCAGCATAATATGGCTAATAATATGAGTTAGCTTGATAATAATAAGAGTAATAAGTATAGTAATTGTCGTTCTATCGATCATTTAAGCATAATATGGCGAATAATATGATTTAGATTGATAATAATAAGAGTAATAAGTATATTAATTGTCGTTCTATCGATCACATCTGCATAATATGGTTACTAATATGAGTTAGATTAATAATAATATGACTAATAAGTATAGTAATTGTCGTTCCATCGACCATGGAAGCATAATATGGCTAATAATATGAGTTAGCTTGATAATAATAAGAGTAATAAGTATAGTAATTGTCGTTCTATCGATTATATCAGCATAATATGGCTAATAATATGAATTAGATTGATAATAATAAGAGTAATACGTATAGTAATTGTCGTTCTATCGATCATATAAGCATAATATGGATAATAATATGAGTTAGCTTGATAATAATAAGAGTAATATGTATAGTAATTGTCGTTGTATCGATCATATAAGCATAATATGGCTAATAATATGAATAAGATTGATAATAATAAGAGTAATAAGTATAGTAATTGTCGTTCTATCGATCATATAAGCATAATATGGCGAATAATATGATTTAGATTGGTAATAATAAGAGTAATAAGTATAGTAATGGTCGTTCTAATCGATCATATAAGCATAATATGGATAATAATATGAGTTAGCTTGATAATAATAAGAGTAATAAGTATAGTAATTGTCGTTCTATCGATCGTATAAGCATAATGTGGCTAATAATATGAATTAGATTGATAATAATAAGAGTAATAAGTATAGTAATTGTCGTTCTATCGACCATATAAGCATGATATGGCTAATAATATGAATTAGATTGATAATAATAAGAGTAATAAGTATAGTAATTGTCGTTCTATCGCTCATATAAGCATAATATGGCTAATAATATGAATTAGATTGATAATAATAAGAGTAATAAGTATAGTAATTGTCGTTCTATCGATCATATAAGCATAATATGGCGAATAATATGATTTAGATTGATAATGATAAGAGTAATCAGTATATTAATTGTCGTTCTCTCGATCATATAAGCATAATATGGCCAATAATAAGAGTTAGATTGAGAATAATAACAGTAATACGTATAGTAATTGTCGTTCTATCGATCATGGAAGCATAATATGGTTACTAATATGAGTTAGATTAATAATAATATGATTAATAAGTATAGTAATTGTCGTTCTATCGACCATGGAAGCATAATATGGCTAATAATATGAGTTAGATTGATAATAATAAGAGTAATAAATACAGTAATTGCCGTTCTATCGACCATATAAGCATAATATGGCGAATAATATGAGTTAGATTGATATTAATAAGAGTAATAGGTATAGCAATTGTCGTTCTTTGGATCAAATATGCATAATCTGGCTAATAATATGAATTAGATTGATAATAATAAGAGTAATAAGTATAGTTATTGTCGTTCTATCGATCATATAAGCATAATATCGCTAATAATATGAGTTAGATTGATATTAATAAGAGAAATAGGTATAGTAATTGTCGTTCTATCGATCATATCTGCACAATATGGTCAATAATATGAGTTAGATTAATAGTAATGAGTGTAATAAGTATATTAATTGTCGTTCTATCGATCATATAAGCATATTATGGCTAATAATATGAGTTAGATTGATAAGAATAACAGTAATAAGTATAGTAATTGTCGTTCCATCGACCATGGAAGCATAATATGGCTAATAATATGAGTTAGCTTGATAATAATAAGAGTAATAAGTATATTAATTGTCGTTCTATCGATCATATAAGCATAATATGGCTAATAATATGAATTAGATTGATAATAATAGGAGTAATAAGTATAGTAATTGTCGTTCTATCGATCATATAAGCATAATATGGCTAATAATATGAGTTAGCTTGATAATAATAAGAGTAATAAGTATAGTAATTGTCGTTCTATCGGTCATATAAGCATAATATGGATAATAATATGAGTTAGCTTGATAATAATAAGTGTAATAAGTATATTAATTGTCGTTCTATCGATCATATAAGCATAATATGGCTAATAATATGAGTTAGATTGATAATAATAAGAGTAATAAGTATAGTAATTGTCGTTCTAGCGATCATATAAGCATAATATGGCTAATAATATGAGTTAGATTGATAATAATAAGAGTAATAAGTTCAGTAATTGTCGTTCTATCGATCGTATAAGCATAATATGGCTAATAATATGAATTAGATTGATAATAATAAGAGTAATAAGTATAGTAATTGTCGTTCTATCGATCATATAAGCATAATATGGATAATAATATGAGTTAGCTTGATAATAATAAGAGTAATAAGTATAGTAATTGTCGTTCTATCGATCATATAAGCATAATATGGCTAATAATAAGAGTTAGATTGAGAATAATAACAGTAATACGTATAGTAATTGTCGTTCTATCGATCATGGAAGCATAATATGGCTAATAATATGAGTTAGATTGATAATAATAAGAGTAATAAGTATATTAATTGTCGTTCTATCGATCATATAAGCATAATATGGATAATAATATGAGTTAGCTTGATAATAATAAGAGTAATAAGTATAGTAATTGTCGTTCTATCGATCATATAAGCATAATATGGCGAATAATATGATTTAGATTGGTACTAATAAGAGTAATAAGTATAGTAATGGTCGTTCTATCTATCATATAAGCATAATATGGATAATAATATGAGTTAGCTTGATAATAATAAGAGTAATAAGTATAGTAATTGTCCTTCTATCGATCATATAAGCATAATATGTATAATAATATGAGTTAGCTTGATAATAATAAGAGTAATAAGTATAGTAATTGTCGTCCTATCGATCATATAAGCATAATATGGCTAATAATATGAATTAGATTGATAATAATAAGAGTAATAAGTATAGTAACTGCCGTTCTGTCGACCATATAAGCATAATATGGTTACTAATATGAGTTAGATTAATAATAATATGATTAATAAGTATAGTAATTGTCGTTCTATCGACCATGGAAGCATAATATGGCTAATAATATGAGTTAGCTTGATAATAATAAGAGTAATAAGTATAGTAATTGTCGTTCTATCGATTATATCAGCATAATATGGCTAATAATATGAATTAGATTGATAATAATAAGAGTAATAAGTATAGTAATTGTCGTTCTATCGATCATATAAGCATAATATGGCGAATAATATGATTTAGATTGGTAATAATAAGAGTAATAAGTATAGTAATGGTCGTTCTATCGATCATATAAGCATAATATGGATAATAATATGAGCTAGCTTGATAATAATAAGAGTAATAAGTATAGTAATTGTCGTTCTATCGATCGTATAAACATAATGTGGCTAATAATATGAATTAGATTGATAATAATAAGAGTAATAAGTATAGTAATTGTCGTTCTATCGATCATATAAGCATAATGAGGATAATAATATGAGTTAGCTTGATAATAATAAGAGTAATAAGTATAGTAATTGTCGTTCTATCGATCATATAAGCATAATATGGCTAATAATATGAATTAGATTGATAATAATAAGAGTAATAAGTATAGTAATTGTCGTTCTATCGATCATATAAGCATAATATGGCGAATAATATGATTTAGATTGATAATGATAAGAGTAATAAGTATATTAATTGTCGTTCTCCCGATCATATAAGCATAATATGGCCAATAATAAGAGTTAGATTGAGAATAATAACAGTAATGCGTATAGTAATTGTCGTTCTATCGATCATGGAAGCATAATATGGTTACTAATATGAGTTAGATTAATAATAATATGATTAATAAGTATAGTAATTGTCGTTCTATCGACCATGGAAGCATAATATGGCTAATAATATGAGTTAGATTGATAATAATAAGAGTAATAAATACAGTAATTGCCGTTCTATCGACCATATAAGCATAATATGGCGAATAATATGAGTTAGATTGATATTAATAAGAGTAATAGGTATAGCAATTGTCGTTCTTTGGATCAAATATGCATAATCTGGCTAATAATATGAATTAGATTGATGATAATAAGAGTAATAAGTATAGTTATTGTCGTTCTATCGATCATATAAGCATAATATCGCTAATAATATGAGTTAGATTGATATTAATAAGAGAAATAGGTATAGTAATTGTCGTTCTATCGATCATATCTGCACAATATGGTCAATAATATGAGTTAGATTAATAGTAATGAGTGTAATAAGTATATTAATTGTCGTTCTATCGATCATATAAGCATATTATGGCTAATAATATGAGTTAGATTGATAAGAATAACAGTAATAAGTATAGTAATTGTCGTTCCATCGACCATGGAAGCATAATATGGCTAATAATATGAGTTAGCTTGATAATAATAAGAGTAATAAGTATAGTAATTGTCGTTCTATCGATTATATCAGCATAATATGGCTAATAATATGATTTAGATTGATAATAATAAGAGTAATAAGTATAGTAATTGTCGTTCTATCGATCATATAAGCATAATATGGCTAATAATATGAGTTAGCTTGATAATAATAAGAGTAATAAGTATAGTAATTGTCGTTCTATCGATCATATAAGCATAATATGGGTAATAATATGAATTAGATTGATAATAATAAGAGTAATATGTATAGTAATTGTCGTTCTATCGATCATATAAGCATAATATGGCGAATAATATGATTTAGATTGGTAATAATAAGAGTAATAAGTATAGTAATGGTCGTTCTATCTATCATATAAGCATAATATGGATAATAATATGAGTTAGCTTGATAATAATAAGAGTAATAAGTATAGTAATTGTCGTTCCATCGATCGTATAAGCATAATATGGCTAATAATATGAATTAGATTGATAATAATAAGAGTAATAAGTATAGCAATTGTCGTTCTATCGATCATATAAGCATAATATGGATAATAATATGAGTTAGCTTGATAATAATAAGAGTAATAAGTATAGTAATTGTCGTTCTATCGATCATATAAGCATAATATGGCTAATAATATGAATTAGATTGATAATAATAAGAGTAATAAGTATAGTAATTGTCGTTCTATCGATCATTTAAGCATAATATGGCGAATAATATGATTTAGATTGATAATAATCAGAGTAATAAGTATATTAATTGTCGTTCTATCGATCACATCTGCATAATATGGTTACTAATATGAGTTAGATTAATAATAATATGACTAATAAGTATAGTAATTGTCGTTCCATCGACCATGGAAGCATAATATGGCTAATAATATGAGTTAGCTTGATAATAATAAGAGTAATAAGTATAGTAATTGTCGTTCTATCGATTATATCAGCATAATATGGCTAATAATATGAATTAGATTGATAATAATAAGAGTAATACGTATAGTAATTGTCGTTCTATCGATCATATAAGCATAATATGGCTAATAATATGAGTTAGCTTGATAATAATAAGAGTAATAAGTATAGTAATTGTCGTTCTATCGATCATATAAGCATAATATGGGTAATAATATGAATTAGATTGATAATAATAAGAGTAATATGTATAGTAATTGTCGTTCTATCGATCATATAAGCATAATATGGCGAATAATATGATTTAGATTGGTAATAATAAGAGTAATAAGTATAGTAATGGTCGTTCTATCTATCATATAAGCATAATATGGATAATAATATGAGTTAGCTTGATAATAATAAGAGTAATAAGTATAGTAATTGTCGTTCTATCGATCGTATAAGCATAATATGGCTAATAATATGAATTAGATTGATAATAATAAGAGTAATAAGTATAGTAATTGTCGTTCTATCGATCATATAAGCATAATATGGATAATAATATGAGTTAGCTTGATAATAATAAGAGTAATAAGTATAGTAATTGTCGTTCTATCGATCATATAAGCATAATATGGCTAATAATATGAATTAGATTGATAATAATAAGAGTAATAAGTATAGTAATTGTCGTTCTATCGATCATTTAAGCATAATATGGCGAATAATATGATTTAGATTGATAATAATAAGAGTAGTAAGTATATTAATTGTCGTTCTATCGATCACATCTGCATAATATGGTTACTAATATGAGTTAGATTAATAATAATATGACTAATAAGTATAGTAATTGTCGTTCCATCGACCATGGAAGCATAATATGGCTAATAATATGAGTTAGCTTGATAATAATAAGAGTAATAAGTATAGTAATTGTCGTTCTATCGATTATATCAGCATAATATGGCTAATAATATGAATTAGATTGATAATAATAAGAGTAATACGTATAGTAATTGTCGTTCTATCGATCATATAAGCATAATATGGATAATAATATGAGTTAGCTTGATAATAATAAGAGTAATATGTATAGTAATTGTCGTTCTATCGATCATATAAGCATAATATGGCTAATAATATGAATAAGATTGATAATAATAAGAGTAATAAGTATAGTAATTGTCGTTCTATCGATCATGTAAGCATAATATGGCGAATAATATGATTTAGATTGGTAATAATAAGAGTAATAAGTATAGTAATGGTCGTTCTATCGATCATATAAGCATAATATGGATAATAATATGAGTTAGCTTGATAATAATAAGAGTAATAAGTATAGTAATTGTCGTTCTATCGATCGTATAAGCATAATGTGGCTAATAATATGAATTAGATTGATAATAATAAGAGTAATAAGTATAGTAATTGTCGTTCTATCGATCATATAAGCATAATGAGGATAATAATATGAGTTAGCTTGATAATAATAAGAGTAATAAGTATAGTAATTGTCGTTCTATCGATCATATAAGCATAATATGGCTAATAATATGAATTAGATTGATAATAATAAGAGTAATAAGTATAGTAATTGTCGTTCTATCGATCATATAAGCATAATGTGGCGAATAATATGATTTAGATTGATAATGATAAGAGTAATCAGTATATTAATTGTCGTTCTCTCGATCATATAAGCATAATATGGCCAATAATAAGAGTTAGATTGAGAATAATAACAGTAATACGTATAGTAATTGTCGTTCTATCGATCATGGAAGCATAATATGGTTACTAATATGAGTTAGATTAATAATAATATGATTAATAAGTATAGTAATTGTCGTTCTATCGACCATGGAAGCATAATATGGCTAATAATATGAGTTAGATTGATAATAATAAGAGTAATAAATACAGTAATTGCCGTTCTATCGACCATATAAGCATAATATGGCGAATAATATGAGTTAGATTGATATTAATAAGAGTAATAGGTATAGCAATTGTCGTTCTTTGGATCAAATATGCATAATCTGGCTAATAATATGAATTAGATTGATAATAATAAGAGTAATAAGTATAGTTATTGTCGTTCTATCGATCATATAAGCATAATATCGCTAATAATATGAGTTAGATTGATATTAATAAGAGAAATAGGTATAGTAATTGTCGTTCTATCGATCATATCTGCACAATATGGTCAATAATATGAGTTAGATTAATAGTAATGAGTGTAATAAGTATATTAATTGTCGTTCTATCGATCATATAAGCATATTATGGCTAATAATATGAGTTAGATTGATAAGAATAACAGTAATAAGTATAGTAATTGTCGTTCCATCGACCATGGAAGCATAATATGGCTAATAATATGAGTTAGCTTGATAATAATAAGAGTAATAAGTATAGTAATTGTCGTTCTATCGATTATATCAGCATAATATGGCTAATAATATGATTTAGATTGATAATAATAAGAGTAATAAGTATAGTAATTGTCGTTCTATCGATCATATAAGCATAATATGGCTAATAATATGAGTTAGCTTGATAATAATAAGAGTAATAAGTATAGTAATTGTCGTTCTATCGATCATATAAGCATAATATGGGTAATAATATGAATTAGATTGATAATAATAAGAGTAATAAGTATAGTAATTGTCGTTCTATCGATCATATAAGCATAATATGGCGAATAATATGATTTAGATTGGTAATAATAAGAGTAATAAGTATAGTAATGGTCGTTCTATCTATCATATAAGCATAATATGGATAATAATATGAGTTAGCTTGATAATAATAAGAGTAATAAGTATAGTAATTGTCGTTCCATCGATCGTATAAGCATAATATGGCTAATAATATGAATTAGATTGATAATAATAAGAGTAATAAGTATAGTAATTGTCGTTCTATCGATCATATAAGCATAATATGGATAATAATATGAGTTAGCTTGATAATAATAAGAGTAATAAGTATAGTAATTGCCGTTCTATCGATCATATAAGCATAATATGGCTAATAATATGAATTAGATTGATAATAATAAGAGTAATAAGTATAGTAATTGCCGTTGTATCGACCATATAAGCATAATATGGCGAATAATATGAGTTAGATTGATATTAATAAGAGTAATAGGTATAGTAATTGTCGTTCTATGGATCAAATATGCATAATCTGGCTAATAATATGAATTAGATTGATAATAATAAGAGTAATAAGTATAGAAATTGCCGTTCTATCGACCATATAAGCATAATATGGTTACTAATATGAGTTAGATTAATAATAATATGATTAATAAGTATAGTAATTGTCGTTCTAACGACCATGGAAGCATAATATGGCTAATGATATGAGTTAGATTGATAATAATAGGAGTAATAAGAATAGTTATTGCAGTTCTATCGATCATATAAGCATAATATGGCGAATAATATGAGTTAGATTGATATTAATAAGAGTAATAGGTATAGTAATTGTCGTTCTATGGATCAAATATGCATAATCTGGCTAATAATATGAATTAGATTGATAATAATAAGAGTAATAAGTATAGTAATTGTCGTTCTATCGATCATATAAGCATAATATCGCTAATAATACAAGTTAGATTGATAATAATAAGAGTAATAAGTATATTAATTGTCGTTCTATCGATCATATAAGCATATTGTGGCTAATAATATGAGTTAGATTGATAAGAATAACAGTAATAAGTATAGTAATTGTCGTTCCATCGACCATGGAAGCATAATATGGATAATAATATGAGTTAGCTTGATAATAATAAGAGTAATAAGTATAGTAATTGTCGTTCTATCGATCATATAAGCATAATATGGCTAATAATATGAATTAGATTGATAATAATAAGAGTAATAAGTATAGTAATTGTCGTTCTATCGATCATATAAGCATAATATGGCGAATAATATGAATTAGATTGATAATAATAAGAGTAATAAGTATAGTAATTGTCGTTCTATCGATCATATAAGCATAATATCGCTAATAATACAAGTTAGATTGATAATAATAAGAGTAATAAGTATAGTAATTGTCGTTCTATCGATCGTATAAGCATAATGTGGCTAATAATATGAATTAGATTGATAATAATAAGAGTAATAAGTATAGTAATTGTAGTTCTATCGATCATATAAGCATAATATGGATAATAATATGAGTTAGCTTGATAATAATAAGAGTAATAAGTATAGTAATTGTCGTTCTATCGATCATATAAGCATAATATGGCCAATAATAAGAGTTAGATTGAGAATAATAACAGTAATACGTATAGTAATTGTCGTTCTATCGATCATGGAATCATAATATGGCTAATAATATGAGTTAGATTGATAATAATAGGAGTAATAAGTATAGTTATTGCCGTTCTATCGATCATATAAGCATAATATGGCGAATAATATGATTTAGATTGATAATAATAAGAGTAATAAGTATATTAATTGTCGATCTATCGATCATATAAGCATAATATGGCTAATAATATGAATTAGATTGATAATAATAAGAGTAATAAGTATAGTAATTGTCGTTCTATCTAGCATATAAGCATAATATCGCTTATAATATGAGTTAGATTGATAACAATAAGAGTACTAAGTATAGTAATTGCCGGTCTATCGATCATATATGCATAATATGGCTAATAATATGAGTTAGATTGATATTAATAAGAGAAATAGGTATAGTAATTGTCGTTCTATCGATCATATCTGCATAATATGGTTACTAATATGAGTTAGATTAATAATAAAATGACTAATAAGTATAGTAATTGTCGTTCTATCGACCATGGAAGCATAATGTGGCTAATAATATGAGTTAGATTGATAATAATAAGAGTAATAAATATAGTAATTGCCGTTGTATCGACCATATAAGCATAATATGGCGAATAATATGAGTTAGATTGTATTAATAAGAGTAATAGGTATAGTAATTGTCGTTCTATCGATCATATCTGCATAATATGGTTACTAATATGAGTTAGATTAATAATAATATGATTAATAAGTATAGTAATTGTCGTTCTATCGACCATGGAAGCATAATATGGCTAATAATATGAGTTAGATTGATAATAATAAGAGTAATAAATATAGTAATTGTCGTTCTATCGATCATATAAGCATAATATGGCTAATAATATGAGTTAGATTGATATTAATAAGAGAAATAGGTATAGTAATTGTCGTTCTATCGATCATATCTGCATAATATGGTTACTAATATGAGTTAGATTAATAACAATATGACTAATAAGTATAGTAATTGTCGTTCTATCGACCATGGAAGCATAATATGGCTAAAAATATGAGTTAGATTGATAATAATAAGAGTAATAAATATAGTAATTGCCGTTCTATAGACCATATAAGCATAATATGGCGAATAATATGAGTTAGATTGATATTAATAAGAGTAATAGGTATAGTAATTGTCGTTCTATGGATCAAATATGCATAATCTGGCTAATAATATGAATTAGATTGATAATAATAAGAGTAATAAGTATAGTAATTGTCGTTCTATCGATCATATAAGCATAATATCGCTAATAATACAAGTTAGATTGATAATAATAAGAGTAATAAGTATATTAATTGTCGTTCTATCGATCATATAAGCATATTATGGCTAATAATATGAGTTAGATTGATAAGAATAACAGTAATAAGTATAGTAATTGTCGTTCCATCGACCATGGAAGCATAATATGGCTAATAATATGAGTTAGCTTGATAATAATAAGAGTAATAAGTATAGTAATTGTCGTTCTATCGATTATATCAGCATAATATGGCTAATAATATGATTTAGATTGATAATAATAAGAGTAATAAGTATAGTAATTGTCGTTCTATCGATCATATAAGCATAATATGGCTAATAATATGAGTTAGATTGATAATAATAAGAGTAATAAGTATAGTAATTGTCGTTCTATCGATCATATAAGCATAATATGGCTAATAATATGAGTTAGCTTGATAATAATAAGAGTAATAAGTATATTAATTGTCGTTCTATCGATCATATAAGCATAATATGGGTAATAATATGAATTACATTGATAATAATAAGAGTAATAAGTATAGTAATTGTCGTTCTATCGATCATATAAGCATAATATGGCTAATAATATGAATTAGATTGATAATAATAAGAGTAATAAGTATAGTAATTGTCGTTCTATCGATCATTTAAGCATAATATGGCGAATAATATGATTTAGATTGATAATAATAAGAGTAATAAGTATATTAATTGTCGTTCTATCGATCATATAAGCATAATATGGCCAATAATAAGAGTTAGATTGAGAATAATAACAGTAATACGTATAGTAATTGTCGTTCTATCGATCATGGAAGCATAATATGGTTACTAATATGAGTTAGATTAATAATAATATGATTAATAAGTATAGTAATTG
The DNA here is from genome assembly GCF_050947335.1 of Megachile rotundata. Classification (NCBI taxonomy): domain Eukaryota; kingdom Metazoa; phylum Arthropoda; class Insecta; order Hymenoptera; family Megachilidae; genus Megachile; species Megachile rotundata. Next base: position 39,532 of record NW_027474178.1, on the reverse strand, counting down.
TCGTTCTATCGACCATGGAAGCATAATATGGCTAATAATATGAGATAGATTGATAATAATAAGAGTAATAAGTATAGTAATTGTCGTTCCATCGATCATATAAGCATAATATGGCTAATAATATGAGTTAGATTGATATTAATAAGAGAAATAGGTATAGTAATTGTCGTTCTATCGATCATATCTGCATAATATGGTTACTAATATGAGTTAGATTAATAACAATATGACTAATAAGTATAGTAATTGTCGTTCTATCGACCATGGAAGCATAATATGGCTAATAATATGAGTTAGATTGATAATAATAAGAGTAATAAATATAGTAATTGCCGTTGTATCGACCATATAAGCATAATATGGCGAATAATATGAGTTAGATTGATATTAATAAGAGTAATAGGTATAGTAATTGTCGTTCTATGGATCAAATATGCATAATCTGGCTAATAATATGAATTAGATTGATAATAATAAGAGTAATAAGTATAGTAATTGTCGTTCTATCGATCATATAAGCATAATATCGCTAATAATACAAGTTAGATTGATAATAATAAGAGTAATAAGTATATTAATTGTCGTTCTATCGATCATATAAGCATATTATGGCTAATAATATGAGTTAGATTGATAAGAATAACAGTAATAAGTATAGTAATTGTCGTTCCATCGACCATGGAAGCATAATATGGCTAATAATATGAGTTAGCTTGATAATAATAAGAGTAATAAGTATAGTAATTGTCGTTCTATCGATTATATCAGCATAATATGGCTAATAATATGATTTAGATTGATAATAATAAGAGTAATAAGTATAGTAATTGTCGTTCTATCGATCATATAAGCATAATATGGCTAATAATATGAGTTAGATTGATAATAATAAGAGTAATAAGTATAGTAATTGTCGTTCTATCGATCATATAAGCATAATATGGCTAATAATATGAGTTAGCTTGATAATAATAAGAGTAATAAGTATATTAATTGTCGTTCTATCGATCATATAAGCATAATATGGGTAATAATATGAATTACATTGATAATAATAAGAGTAATAAGTATAGTAATTGTCGTTCTAATCGATCATATAAGCATAATATGGCTAATAATATGAATTAGATTGATAATAATAAGAGTAATAAGTATAGTAATTGTCGTTCTATCGATCATTTAAGCATAATATGGCGAATAATATGATTTAGATTGATAATAATAAGAGTAATAAGTATATTAATTGTCGTTCTATCGATCATATAAGCATAATATGGCCAATAATAAGAGTTAGATTGAGATAATAACAGTAATACGTATAGTAATTGTCGTTCTATCGATCATGGAAGCATAATATGGTTACTAATATGAGTTAGATTAATAATAATATGATTAATAAGTATAGTAATTGTCGTTCTATCGACCATGGAAGCATAATATGGCTAATAATATGAGATAGATTGATAATAATAAGAGTAATAAGTATAGTAATTGTCGTTCCATCGATCATATAAGCATAATATGGCTAATAATATGAGTTAGATTGATATTAATAAGAGAAATAGGTATAGTAATTGTCGTTCTATCGATCATATCTGCATAATATGGTTACTAATATGAGTTAGATTAATAACAATATGACTAATAAGTATAGTAATTGTCGTTCTATCGACCATGGAAGCATAATATGGCTAATAATATGAGTTAGATTGATAATAATAAGAGTAATAAATATAGTAATTGCCGTTGTATCGACCATATAAGCATAATATGGCGAATAATATGAGTTAGATTGATATTAATAAGAGTAATAGGTATAGTAATTGTCGTTCTATGGATCAAATATGCATAATCTAGCTAATAATATGAATTAGATTGATAATAATAAGAGTAATAAGTATAGAAATTGCCGTTCTATCGACCATATAGCATAATATGGTTACTAATATGAGTTAGATTAATAATAATATGATTAATAAGTATAGTAATTGTCGTTCTAACGACCATGGAAGCATAATATGGCTAATAATATGAGTTAGATTGATAATAATAGGAGTAATAAGAATAGTTATTGCAGTTCTATCGATCATATAAGCATAATATGGCGAATAATATGAGTTAGATTGATATTAATAAGAGAAATAGGTATAGTAATTGTCGTTCTATCGATCATATCTGCATAATATGGTTACTAATATGAGTTAGATTAATAATAATATGACTAATAAGTATAGTAATTGTCGTTCTATCGACCATGGAAGCATAATATGGCTAAAAATATGAGTTAGATTGATAATAATAAGAGTAATAAATATAGTAATTGTCGTTCTATCGATCATATAAGCATAATATGGATAATAATATGAGTTAGCTTGATAATAATAAGAGTAATAAGTATAGTAATTGTCGTTCTATCGATCATATAAGCATAATATGGCTAATAATATGAATTAGATTGATAATAATAAGAGTAATAAGTATAGTAATTGTCGTTCTATCGATCATATAAGCATAATATGGCGAATAATATGATTTAGATTGGTAATAATAAGAGTAATAAGTATAGTAATGGTCGTTCTATCGATCATATAAGCATAATATGGATAATAATATGAGTTAGCTTGATAATAATAAGAGTAATAAGTATAGTAATTGTCGTTCTATCGATCGTATAAGCATAATGTGGCTAATAATATGAATTAGATTGATAATAATAAGAGTAATAAGTATAGTAATTGTCGTTCTATCGATCATATAAGCATAATATGGATAATAATATGAGTTAGCTTGATAATAATAAGAGTAATAAGTATAGTAATTGTCGTTCTATCGATCATATAAGCATAATATGGCCAATAATAAGAGTTAGATTGAGAATAATAACAGTAATACGTATAGTAATTGTCGTTCTATCGATCATGGAAGCATAATATGGTTACTAATATGAGTTAGATTAATAATAATATGATTAATAAGTATAGTAATTGTCGTTCTATCGACCATGGAAGCATAATATGGCTAATAATATGAGTTAGATTGACAATAATAGGAGTAATAAGTATAGTTATTGCCGTTCTATCAATCATATAAGCATAATATGGCAAATAACATGAGTTAGATTGATATTAATAAGAGAAATAGGTATAGTAATTGTCGTTCTATCGATCATATCTGCATAATATGGTTACTAATATGAGTTAGATTAATAATAATATGACTAATAAGTATAGTAATTGTCGTTCTATCGACCATGGAAGCATAATATGGCTAAAAATATGAGTTAGATTGATAATAATAAGAGTAATAAATATAGTAATTGCCGTTCTATAGACCATATAAGCATAATATGGCGAATAATATGAGTTAGATTGATATTAATAAGAGTAATAGGTATAGTAATTGTCGTTCTATCGATCATGGAATCATAATATGGCTAATAATATGAGTTAGATTGATAATAATAGGAGTAATAAGTATAGTTATTGCCGTTCTATCGATCATATAAGCATAATATGGCGAATAATATGATTTAGATTGATAATAATAAGAGTAATAAGTATATTAATTGTCGTTCTATCGATCATATAAGCATAATATGGCTAATAATATGAATTAGATTGATAATAATAAGAGTAATAAGTATAGTAATTGTCGTTCTATCTAGCATATAAGCATAATATCGCTTATAATATGAGTTAGATTGATAACAATAAGAGAACTAAGTATAGTAATTGCCGGTCTATCGATCATATATGCATAATATGGCTAATAATATGAGTTAGATTGATATTAATAAGAGAAATAGGTATAGTAATTGTCGTTCTATCGATCATATCTGCATAATATGGTTACTAATATGAGTTAGATTAATAATAATATGACTAATAAGTATAGTAATTGTCGTTCTATCGACCATGGAAGCATAATATGGCTAATAATATGAGTTAGATTGATAATAATAAGAGTAATAAATATAGTAATTGCCGTTGTATCGACCATATAAGCATAATATGGCGAATAATATGAGTTAGATTGATATTAATAAGAGTAATAGGTATAGTAATTGTCGTTCTATGGATCAAATATGCATAATCTGGCTAATAATATGAATTAGATTGATAATAATAAGAGTAATAAGTATAGAAATTGCCGTTCTATCGACCATATAAGCATAATATGGTTACTAATATGAGTTAGATTAATAATAATATGATTAATAAGTATAGTAATTGTCGTTCTAACGACCATGGAAGCATAATATGGCTAATAATATGAGTTAGATTGATAATTATAGGAGTAATAAGTATAGTTATTGCAGTTCTATCGATCATATAAGCATAATATGGCGAATAATATGAGTTAGATTGATATTAATAAGAGAAATAGGTATAGTAATTGTCGTTCTATCGATTCATATCTGCATAATATGGTTACTAATATGAGTTAGATTAATAATAATATGACTAATAAGTATAGTAATTGTCGTTCTATCGACCATGGAAGCATAATATGGCTAATAATATGATTTAGATTGATAATAATAAGAGTAATAAGTATAGTAATTGTCGTTCTATCGATCATATAAGCATAATATGGCTAATAATATGAGTTAGATTGATAATAATAAGAGTAATAAGTATAGTAATTGTCGTTCTATCGATCATATAAGCATAATATGGATAATAATATGAGTTAGCTTGATAATAATAAGAGTAATAAGTATAGTAATTGTCGTTCTATCGATCATATAAGCATAATATGGCTAATAATATGAATTAGATTGATAATAATAAGAGTAATAAGTATAGTAATGGTCGTTCTATCGATCATATAAGCATAATATGGATAATAATATGAGTTAGCTTGATAATAATAAGAGTAATAAGTATAGTAATTGTCGTTCTATCGATCGTATAAGCATAATGTGGCTAATAATATGAATTAGATTGATAATAATAAGAGTAATAAGTATAGTAATTGTCGTTCTATCGATCATATAAGCATAATATGGATAATAATATGAGTTAGCTTGATAATAATAAGAGTAATAAGTATAGTAATTGTCGTTCTATCGATCATATAAGCATAATATGGCCAATAATAAGAGTTAGATTGAGAATAATAACAGTAATACGTATAGTAATTGTCGTTCTATCGATCATGGAAGCATAATATGGTTACTAATATGAGTTAGATTAATAATAATATGATTAATGAGTATAGTAATTGTCGTTCTATCGACCATGGAAGCATAATATGGCTAATAATATGAGTTAGATTGACAATAATAGGAGTAATAAGTATAGTTATTGCCGTTCTATCAATCATATAAGCATAATATGGCAAATAATATGAGTTAGATTGATATTAATAAGAGAAATAGGTATAGTAATTGTCGTTCTATCGATCATATCTGCATAATATGGTTACTAATATGAGTTAGATTAATAATAATATGACTAATAAGTATAGTAATTGTCGTTCTATCGACCATGGAAGCACAATATGGCTAAAAATATGAGTTAGATTGATAATAATAAGAGTAATAAATATAGTAATTGCCGTTCTATAGACCATATAAGCATAATATGGCGAATAATATGAGTTAGATTGATATTAATAAGAGTAATAGGTATAGTAATTGTCGTTCTATCGATCATGGAATCATAATATGGCTAATAATATGAGTTAGATTGATAATAATAGGAGTAATAAGTATAGTTATTGCCGTTCTATCGATCATATAAGCATAATATGGCGAATAATATGATTTAGATTGATAATAATAAGAGTAATAAGTATATTAATTGTCGTTCTATCGATCATATAAGCATAATATGGCTAATAATATGAATTAGATTGATAATAATAAGAGTAATAAGTATAGTAATTGTCGTTCTATCTAGCATATAAGCATAATATCGCTTATAATATGAGTTAGATTGATAACAATAAGAGAACTAAGTATAGTAATTGTCGTTCTATCGACCATGGAAGCATAATATGGCTAATAATATGAGTTAGATTGATAATAATAAGAGTAATAAATATAGTAATTGCCGTTGTATCGACCATATAAGCATAATATGGCGAATAATATGAGTTAGATTGATATTAATAAGAGTAATAGGTATAGTAATTGTCGTTCTATGGATCAAATATGCATAATCTGGCTAATAATATGAATTAGATTGATAATAATAAGAGTAATAAGTATAGAAATTGCCGTTCTATCGACCATATAAGCATAATATGGTTACTAATATGAGTTAGATTAATAATAATATGATTAATAAGTATAGTAATTGTCGTTCTAACGACCATGGAAGCATAATATGGCTAATAATATGAGTTAGATTGATAATTATAGGAGTAATAAGTATAGTTATTGCAGTTCTATCGATCATATAAGCATAATATGGCGAATAATATGAGTTAGATTGATATTAATAAGAGAAATAGGTATAGTAATTGTCGTTCTATCGATCATATCTGCATAATATGGTTACTAATATGAGTTAGATTAATAATAATATGACTAATAAGTATAGTAATTGTCGTTCTATCGACCATGGAAGCATAATATGGCTAATAATATGATTTAGATTGATAATAATAAGAGTAATAAGTATAGTAATTGTCGTTCTATCGATCATATAAGCATAATATGGCTAATAATATGAGTTAGATTGATAATAATAAGAGTAATAAGTATAGTAATTGTCGTTCTATCGATCATATAAGCATAATATGGATAATAATATGAGTTAGCTTGATAATAATAAGAGTAATAAGTATAGTAATTGTCGTTCTATCGATCATATAAGCATAATATGGCTAATAATATGAATTAGATTGATAATAATAAGAGTAATAAGTATAGTAATTGTCGTTCTATCGATCATATAAGCATAATATGGCGAATAATATGATTTAGATTGGTAATAATAAGAGTAATAAGTATAGTAATGGTCGTTCTATCGATCATATAAGCATAATATGGATAATAATATGAGTTAGCTTGATAATAATAAGAGTAATAAGTATAGTAATTGTCGTTCTATCTAGCATATAAGCATAATATCGCTTATAATATGAGTTAGATTGATAACAATAAGAGTACTAAGTATAGTAATTGCCGGTCTATCGATCATATATGCATAATATGGCTAATAATATGAGTTAGATTGATATTAATAAGAGAAATAGGTATAGTAATTGTCGTTCTATCGATCATATCTGCATAATATGGTTACTAATATGAGTTAGATTAATAATAATATGACTAATAAGTATAGTAATTGTCGTTCTATCGACCATGGAAGCATAATATGGCTAATAATATGAGTTAGATTGATAATAATAAGAGTAATAAATATAGTAATTGCCGTTGTATCGACCATATAAGCATAATATGGCGAATAATATGAGTTAGATTGATATTAATAAGAGTAATAGGTATAGTAATTGTCGTTCTATGGATCAAATATGCATAATCTGGCTAATAATATGAATTAGATTGATAATAATAAGAGTAATAAGTATAGAAATTGCCGTTCTATCGACCATATAAGCATAATATGGTTACTAATATGAGTTAGATTAATAATAATATGATTAATAAGTATAGTAATTGTCGTTCTAACGACCATGGAAGCATAATATGGCTAATAATATGAGTTAGATTGATAATTATAGGAGTAATAAGTATAGTTATTGCAGTTCTATCGATCATATAAGCATAATATGGCGAATAATATGAGTTAGATTGATATTAATAAGAGAAATAGGTATAGTAATTGTCGTTCTATCGATCATATCTGCATAATATGGTTACTAATATGAGTTAGATTAATAATAATATGACTAATAAGTATAGTAATTGTCGTTCTATCGACCATGGAAGCATAATATGGCTAATAATATGATTTAGATTGATAATAATAAGAGTAATAAGTATAGTAATTGTCGTTCTATCGATCATATAAGCATAATATGGCTAATAATATGAGTTAGATTGATAATAATAAGAGTAATAAGTATAGTAATTGTCGTTCTATCGATCATATAAGCATAATATGGATAATAATATGAGTTAGCTTGATAATAATAAGAGTAATAAGTATAGTAATTGTCGTTCTATCGATCATATAAGCATAATATGGCTAATAATATGAATTAGATTGATAATAATAAGAGTAATAAGTATAGTAATTGTCGTTCTATCGATCATATAAGCATAATATGGCGAATAATATGATTTAGATTGGTAATAATAAGAGTAATAAGTATAGTAATGGTCGTTCTATCGATCATATAAGCATAATATGGATAATAATATGAGTTAGCTTGATAATAATAAGAGTAATAAGTATAGTAATTGTCGTTCTATCTAGCATATAAGCATAATATCGCTTATAATATGAGTTAGATTGATAACAATAAAAGTACTAAGTATAGTAATTGCCGGTCTATCGATCATATATGCATAATATGGCTAATAATATGAGTTAGATTGATATTAATAAGAGAAATAGGTATAGTAATTGTCGTTCTATCGATCATATCTGCATAATATGGTTACTAATATGAGTTAGATTAATAATAATATGACTAATAAGTATAGTAATTGTCGTTCTATCGACCATGGAAGCATAATATGGCTAATAATATGAGTTAGATTGATAATAATAAGAGTAATAAATATAGTAATTGCCGTTGTATCGACCATATAAGCATAATATGGCGAATAATATGAGTTAGATTGATATTAATAAGAGTAATAGGTATAGTAATTGTCGTTCTATGGATCAAATATGCATAATCTGGCTAATAATATGAATTAGATTGATAATAATAAGAGTAATAAGTATAGAAATTGCCGTTCTATCGACCATATAAGCATAATATGGTTACTAATATGAGTTAGATTAATAATAATATGATTAATAAGTATAGTAATTGTCGTTCTAACGACCATGGAAGCATAATATGGCTAATAATATGAGTTAGATTGATAATAATAGGAGTAATAAGTATAGTTATTGCAGTTCTATCGATCATATAAGCATAATATGGCGAATAATATGAGTTAGATTGATATTAATAAGAGAAATAGGTATAGTAATTGTCGTTCTATCGATCATATCTGCATAATATGGTTACTAATATGAGTTAGATTAATAATAATATGACTAATAAGTATAGTAATTGTCGTTCTATCGACCATGGAAGCATAATATGGCTAAAAATATGAGTTAGATTGATAATAATAAGAGTAATAAATATAGTAATTGCCGTTCTATAGACCATATAAGCATAATATGGCGAATAATATGAGTTAGATTGATATTAATAAGAGTAATAGGTATAGTAATTGTCGTTCTATGGATCAAATATGCATAATCTGGCTAATAATATGAATTAGATTGATAATAATAAGAGTAATAAGTATAGTAATTGTCGTTCTATCGATCATATAAGCATAATATCGCTAATAATACAAGTTAGATTGATAATAATAAGAGTAATAAGTATATTAATTGTCGTTCTATCGATCATATAAGCATATTATGGCTAATAATATGAGTTAGATTGATAAGAATAACAGTAATAAGTATAGTAATTGTCGTTCCATCGACCATGGAAGCATAATATGGCTAATAATATGAGTTAGCTTGATAATAATAAGAGTAATAAGTATAGTAATTGTCGTTCTATCGATTATATCAGCATAATATGGCTAATAATATGATTTAGATTGATAATAATAAGAGTAATAAGTATAGTAATTGTCGTTCTATCGATCATATAAGCATAATATGGCTAATAATATGAGTTAGATTGATAATAATAAGAGTAATAAGTATAGTAATTGTCGTTCTATCGATCATATAAGCATAATATGGATAATAATATGAGTTAGCTTGATAATAATAAGAGTAATAAGTATAGTAATTGTCGTTCTATCGATCATATAAGCATAATATGGCTAATAATATGAATTAGATTGATAATAATAAGAGTAATAAGTATAGTAATGGTCGTTCTATCGATCATATAAGCATAATATGGATAATAATATGAGTTAGCTTGATAATAATAAGAGTAATAAGTATAGTAATTGTCGTTCTATCGATCATATAAGCATAATATGGCGAATAATATCATTTAGATTGGTAATAATAAGAGTAATAAGTATAGTAATGGTCGTTCTATCGATCATATAAGCATAATATGGATAATAATATGAGTTAGCTTGATAATAATAAGAGTAATAAGTATAGTAATTGTCGTTCTATCGATCGTATAAGCATAATGTGGCTATTAATATGAATTAGATTGATAATAATAAGAGTAATAAGTATAGTAATTGTCGTTCTATCGATCATATAAGCATAATATGGATAATAATATGAGTTAGCTTGATAATAATAAGAGTAATAAGTATAGTAATTGTCGTTCTATCGATCATATAAGCATAATATGGCTAATAATATGAATTAGATTGATAATAATAAGAGTAATAAGTATAGTAATTGTCGTCCTATCGATCATATAAGCATAATATGGATAATAATATGAGTTAGCTTGATAATAATAAGAGTAATAAGTATAGTAATTGTCGTTCCATCGATCATATCTGCATAATATGGTTACTAATATGAGTTAGGTTAATAATAATATGATTAATAAGTATAGTAATTGTCGTTCTATCGACCATGGAAGCATAATATGGCTAATAATATGAGTTAGATTGAGAATAATAAGAGTAATAAATATAGTAATTGTCGTTCTATCGATCATATCTGCATAATATGGTTAATAATATGAGTTAGATTAATAATAATAAGAATAGTACGTATAGTAATTGTCGTTCTATCGACCATATAAGCATAATATGGATAATAATATGAGTTAGCTTGATAATAATAAGAGTAATAAGTATAGTAATTGTCGTTCTATCGATCATATAAGCATAATATGGCTAATAATATGAATTAGATTGATAATAATAAGAGTAATAAGTATAGTAATTGTCGTTCTATCGATCATATAAGCATAATATGGCGAATAATATGATTTAGATTGATAATAATAAGAGTAATAAGTATATTAATTGTCGTTCTATCGATCATATAAGCATAATATGGCTAATAATATGAGTTAGATTAACAGTAATGAGTGTAATAAGTATAGTAATTGTCGTTCTAGCGATCATATAAGCATAATATGGCTAATAATATGAGTTAGATTGAGAATAATAACAGTAATAAGTACAGTAATTGTCGTTCTATCGATCATATATGCATAATGTGGCTAATAATATGAGTTAGATTGATAATAATAAGAGTAATAAGTATATTAATTGTCGTTCTATCGATCATATAAGCATAATATGGATAATAATATGAGTTAGCTTGATAATAATAAGAGTAATAAGTATAGTAATTGTCGTTCTATCGATCATATAAGCATAATATGCCTAATAATATGAATTAGATTGATAATAATAAAAGTAATAAGTATAGTAATTGCCGTTCCATCGATCATATAAGCATAATATGGCGAATAATATGATTTAGATTGATAATAATAAGAGTAATATGTATAGTAATTGTCGTTCGATCGATCATATCTGCACAATATGGTCAATAATATGAGTTAGATTAATAGTAATGAGTGTAATAAGTATAGTAATTGTCGTTCTATCGATCATATAAGCATAATATGGCTAATAATATGAGTTAGATTGATAATAATAAGAGTAATAAGTATAGTAATTGTCGTTCTATCGATCATATCTGCATAATATGGTTAATAATATGAGTTAGATTAATAATAATAAGAATAGTACGTATAGTAATTGCCGTTTTATCGATCATATAAGCATAATATGGATAATAATATGAGTTAGCTTGATAATAATAAGAGTAATAAGTGTAGTAATTGTCGTTCTATCGATCATATAAGCATAATATGGCTAATAATATGAATTAGATTGATAGTAATAAGAGTAATAAGTATATTAATTGTCGTTCTATCGATCATATAAGCATAATATGGCTAATAATATGAATTAGATTGATAATAGTAAGAGTAATAAGTACAGTAATTGTCGTTCTATCGATCATATAAGCATAATATGGCGAATAATATGATTTAGATTGGTAATAATAAGAGTAATAAGTATAGTAATGGTCGTTCTATCGATCATATAAGCATAATATGGATAATAATATGAGTTAGCTTGATAATAATAAGAGTAATAAGTATAGTAATTGTCGTTCTATCGATCATATAAGCATAATATGGCTAATAATATGAATTAGATTGATAATAATAAGAGTAATAAGTATAGTAATTGTCGTTCTATCGATCATATAAGCATAATATGGCGAATAATATGATTTAGATTGGTAATAATAAGAGTAATAAGTATAGTAATGGTCGTTCTATCGATCATATAAGCATAATATGGATAATAATATGAGCTAGCTTGATAATAATAAGAGTAATAAGTATAGTAATTGTCGTTCTATCGATCGTATAAGCATAATGTGGCTAATAATATGAATTAGATTGATAATAATAAGAGTAATAAGTATAGTAATTGTCGTTCTATCGATCATATAAGCATAATGAGGATAATAATATGAGTTAGCTTGATAATAATAAGAGTAATAAGTATAGTAATTGTCGTTCTATCGATCATATAAGCATAATATGGCTAATAATATGAATTAGATTGATAATAATAAGAGTAATAAGTATAGTAATTGTCGTTCTATCGATCATATAAGCATAATATGGCGAATAATATGATTTAGATTGATAATGATAAGAGTAATAAGTATATTAATTGTCGTTCTCCCGATCATATAAGCATAATATGGCCAATAATAAGAGTTAGATTGAGAATAATAACAGTAATACGTATAGTAATTGTCGTTCTATCGATCATGGAAGCATAATATGGTTACTAATATGAGTTAGATTAATAATAATATGATTAATAAGTATAGTAATTGTCGTTCTATCGACCATGGAAGCATAATATGGCTAATAATATGAGTTAGATTGATAATAATAAGAGTAATAAATACAGTAATTGCCGTTCTATCGACCATATAAGCATAATATGGCGAATAATATGAGTTAGATTGATATTAATAAGAGTAATAGGTATAGCAATTGTCGTTCTTTGGATCAAATATGCATAATCTGGCTAATAATATGAATTAGATTGATGATAATAAGAGTAATAAGTATAGTTATTGTCGTTCTATCGATCATATAAGCATAATATCGCTAATAATATGAGTTAGATTGATATTAATAAGAGAAATAGGTATAGTAATTGTCGTTCTATCGATCATATCTGCACAATATGGTCAATAATATGAGTTAGATTAATAGTAATGAGTGTAATAAGTATATTAATTGTCGTTCTATCGATCATATAAGCATATTATGGCTAATAATATGAGTTAGATTGATAAGAATAACAGTAATAAGTATAGTAATTGTCGTTCCATCGACCATGGAAGCATAATATGGCTAATAATATGAGTTAGCTTGATAATAATAAGAGTAATAAGTATAGTAATTGTCGTTCTATCGATTATATCAGCATAATATGGCTAATAATATGATTTAGATTGATAATAATAAGAGTAATAAGTATAGTAATTGTCGTTCTATCGATCATATAAGCATAATATGGCTAATAATATGAGTTAGCTTGATAATAATAAGAGTAATAAGTATAGTAATTGTCGTTCTATCGATCATATAAGCATAATATGGGTAATAATATGAATTAGATTGATAATAATAAGAGTAATATGTATAGTAATTGTCGTTCTATCGATCATATAAGCATAATATGGCGAATAATATGATTTAGATTGGTAATAATAAGAGTAATAAGTATAGTAATGGTCGTTCTATCTATCATATAAGCATAATATGGATAATAATATGAGTTAGCTTGATAATAATAAGAGTAATAAGTATAGTAATTGTCGTTCTATCGATCGTATAAGCATAATATGGCTAATAATATGAATTAGATTGATAATAATAAGAGTAATAAGTATAGCAATTGTCGTTCTATCGATCATATAAGCATAATATGGATAATAATATGAGTTAGCTTGATAATAATAAGAGTAATAAGTATAGTAATTGTCGTTCTATCGATCATATAAGCATAATATGGCTAATAATATGAATTAGATTGATAATAATAAGAGTAATAAGTATAGTAATTGTCGTTCTATCGATCATTTAAGCATAATATGGCGAATAATATGATTTAGATTGATAATAATCAGAGTAATAAGTATATTAATTGTCGTTCTATCGATCACATCTGCATAATATGGTTACTAATATGAGTTAGATTAATAATAATATGACTAATAAGTATAGTAATTGTCGTTCCATCGACCATGGAAGCATAATATGGCTAATAATATGAGTTAGCTTGATAATAATAAGAGTAATAAGTATAGTAATTGTCGTTCTATCGATTATATCAGCATAATATGGCTAATAATATGAATTAGATTGATAGTAATAAGAGTAATAAGTATATTAATTGTCGTTCTATCGATCATATAAGCATAATATGGCTAATAATATGAATTAGATTGATAATAGTAAGAGTAATAAGTACAGTAATTGTCGTTCTATCGATCATATAAGCATAATATGGCGAATAATATGATTTAGATTGGTAATAATAAGAGTAATAAGTATAGTAATGGTCGTTCTATCGATCATATAAGCATAATATGGATAATAATATGAGTTAGCTTGATAATAATAAGAGTAATAAGTATAGTAATTGTCGTTCTATCGATCATATAAGCATAATATGGCTAATAATATGAATTAGATTGATAATAATAAGAGTAATAAGTATAGTAATTGTCGTTCTATCGATCATATAAGCATAATATGGCGAATAATATGATTTAGATTGGTAATAATAAGAGTAATAAGTATAGTAATGGTCGTTCTATCGATCATATAAGCATAATATGGATAATAATATGAGCTAGCTTGATAATAATAAGAGTAATAAGTATAGTAATTGTCGTTCTATCGATCGTATAAGCATAATGTGGCTAATAATATGAATTAGATTGATAATAATAAGAGTAATAAGTATAGTAATTGTCGTTCTATCGATCATATAAGCATAATGAGGATAATAATATGAGTTAGCTTGATAATAATAAGAGTAATAAGTATAGTAATTGTCGTTCTATCGATCATATAAGCATAATATGGCTAATAATATGAATTAGATTGATAATAATAAGAGTAATAAGTATAGTAATTGTCGTTCTATCGATCATATAAGCATAATATGGCGAATAATATGATTTAGATTGATAATGATAAGAGTAATAAGTATATTAATTGTCGTTCTCCCGATCATATAAGCATAATATGGCCAATAATAAGAGTTAGATTGAGAATAATAACAGTAATACGTATAGTAATTGTCGTTCTATCGATCATGGAAGCATAATATGGTTACTAATATGAGTTAGATTAATAATAATATGATTAATAAGTATAGTAATTGTCGTTCTATCGACCATGGAAGCATAATATGGCTAATAATATGAGTTAGATTGATAATAATAAGAGTAATAAATACAGTAATTGCCGTTCTATCGACCATATAAGCATAATATGGCGAATAATATGAGTTAGATTGATATTAATAAGAGTAATAGGTATAGCAATTGTCGTTCTTTGGATCAAATATGCATAATCTGGCTAATAATATGAATTAGATTGATGATAATAAGAGTAATAAGTATAGTTATTGTCGTTCTATCGATCATATAAGCATAATATCGCTAATAATATGAGTTAGATTGATATTAATAAGAGAAATAGGTATAGTAATTGTCGTTCTATCGATCATATCTGCACAATATGGTCAATAATATGAGTTAGATTAATAGTAATGAGTGTAATAAGTATATTAATTGTCGTTCTATCGATCATATAAGCATATTATGGCTAATAATATGAGTTAGATTGATAAGAATAACAGTAATAAGTATAGTAATTGTCGTTCCATCGACCATGGAAGCATAATATGGCTAATAATATGAGTTAGCTTGATAATAATAAGAGTAATAAGTATAGTAATTGTCGTTCTATCGATTATATCAGCATAATATGGCTAATAATATGATTTAGATTGATAATAATAAGAGTAATAAGTATAGTAATTGTCGTTCTATCGATCATATAAGCATAATATGGCTAATAATATGAGTTAGCTTGATAATAATAAGAGTAATAAGTATAGTAATTGTCGTTCTATCGATCATATAAGCATAATATGGGTAATAATATGAATTAGATTGATAATAATAAGAGTAATATGTATAGTAATTGTCGTTCTATCGATCATATAAGCATAATATGGCGAATAATATGATTTAGATTGGTAATAATAAGAGTAATAAGTATAGTAATGGTCGTTCTATCTATCATATAAGCATAATATGGATAATAATATGAGTTAGCTTGATAATAATAAGAGTAATAAGTATAGTAATTGTCGTTCTATCGATCGTATAAGCATAATATGGCTAATAATATGAATTAGATTGATAATAATAAGAGTAATAAGTATAGCAATTGTCGTTCTATCGATCATATAAGCATAATATGGATAATAATATGAGTTAGCTTGATAATAATAAGAGTAATAAGTATAGTAATTGTCGTTCTATCGATCATATAAGCATAATATGGCTAATAATATGAATTAGATTGATAATAATAAGAGTAATAAGTATAGTAATTGTCGTTCTATCGATCATTTAAGCATAATATGGCGAATAATATGATTTAGATTGATAATAATCAGAGTAATAAGTATATTAATTGTCGTTCTATCGATCACATCTGCATAATATGGTTACTAATATGAGTTAGATTAATAATAATATGACTAATAAGTATAGTAATTGTCGTTCCATCGACCATGGAAGCATAATATGGCTAATAATATGAGTTAGCTTGATAATAATAAGAGTAATAAGTATAGTAATTGTCGTTCTGTCGATTATATCAGCATAATATGGCTAATAATATGAATTAGATTGATAATAATAAGAGTAATACGTATAGTAATTGTCGTTCTATCGATCATATAAGCATAATATGGCTAATAATATGAGTTAGCTTGATAATAATAAAAGTAATAAGTATAGTAATTGTCGTTCTATCGATCATATAAGCATAATATGGGTAATAATATGAATTAGATTGATAATAATAAGAGTAATATGTATAGTAATTGTCGTTCTATCGATCATATAAGCATAATATGGCGAATAATATGATTTAGATTGGTAATAATAAGAGTAATAAGTATAGTAATGGTCGTTCTATCTATCATATAAGCATAATATGGATAATAATATGAGTTAGCTTGATAATAATAAGAGTAATAAGTATAGTAATTGTCGTTCTATCGATCGTATAAGCATAATATGGCTAATAATATGAATTAGATTGATAATAATAAGAGTAATAAGTATAGTAATTGTCGTTCTATCGATCATATAAGCATAATATGGATAATAATATGAGTTAGCTTGATAATAATAAGAGTAATAAGTATAGTAATTGTCGTTCTATCGATCATATAAGCATAATATGGCTAATAATATGAATTAGATTGATAATAATAAGAGTAATAAGTATAGTAATTGTCGTTCTATCGATCATTTAAGCATAATATGGCGAATAATATGATTTAGATTGATAATAATAAGAGTAGTAAGTATATTAATTGTCGTTCTATCGATCACATCTGCATAATATGGTTACTAATATGAGTTAGATTAATAATAATATGACTAATAAGTATAGTAATTGACGTTCCATCGACCATGGAAGCATAATATGGCTAATAATATGAGTTAGCTTGATAATAATAAGAGTAATAAGTATAGTAATTGTCGTTCTATCGATTATAACAGCATAATATGGCTAATAATATGAATTAGATTGATAATAATAAGAGTAATACGTATAGTAATTGTCGTTCTATCGATCATATAAGCATAATATGGATAATAATATGAGTTAGCTTGATAATAATAAGAGTAATATGTATAGTAATTGTCGTTCTATCGATCATATAAGCATAATATGGCTAATAATATGAATTAGATTGATAATATTAAGAGTAATAAGTATAGTAATTGTCGTTCTATCGATCATTTAAGCATAATATGGCGAATAATATGATTTAGATTGATAATAATAAGAGTAATAAGTATATTAATTGTCGTTCTATCGATCACATCTGCATAATATGGTTACTAATATGAGTTAGATTAATAATAATATGACTAATAAGTATAGTAATTGTCGTTCCATCGACCATGGAAGCATAATATGGCTAATAATATGAGTTAGCTTGATAATAATAAGAGTAATAAGTATAGTAATTGTCGTTCTATCGATTATATCAGCATAATATGGCTAATAATATGAATTAGATTGATAATAATAAGAGTAATACGTATAGTAATTGTCGTTCTATCGATCATATAAGCATAATATGGATAATAATATGAGTTAGCTTGATAATAATAAGAGTAATATGTATAGTAATTGTCGTTCTATCGATCATATAAGCATAATATGGCTAATAATATGAATAAGATTGATAATAATAAGAGTAATAAGTATAGTAATTGTCGTTCTATCGATCATGTAAGCATAATATGGCGAATAATATGATTTAGATTGGTAATAATAAGAGTAATAAGTATAGTAATGGTCGTTCTATCGATCATATAAGCATAATATGGATAATAATATGAGTTAGCTTGATAATAATAAGAGTAATAAGTATAGTAATTGTCGTTCTATCGATCGTATAAGCATAATGTGGCTAATAATATGAATTAGATTGATAATAATAAGAGTAATAAGTATAGTAATTGTCGTTCTATCGATCATATAAGCATAATGAGGATAATAATATGAGTTAGCTTGATAATAATAAGAGTAATAAGTATAGTAATTGTCGTTCTATCGATCATATAAGCATAATATGGCTAATAATATGAATTAGATTGATAATAATAAGAGTAATAAGTATAGTAATTGTCGTTCTATCGATCATATAAGCATAATGTGGCGAATAATATGATTTAGATTGATAATGATAAGAGTAATCAGTATATTAATTGTCGTTCTCTCGATCATATAAGCATAATATGGCCAATAATAAGAGTTAGATTGAGAATAATAACAGTAATACGTATAGTAATTGTCGTTCTATCGATCATGGAAGCATAATATGGTTACTAATATGAGTTAGATTAATAATAATATGATTAATAAGTATAGTAATTGTCGTTCTATCGACCATGGAAGCATAATATGGCTAATAATATGAGTTAGATTGATAATAATAAGAGTAATAAATACAGTAATTGCCGTTCTATCGACCATATAAGCATAATATGGCGAATAATATGAGTTAGATTGATATTAATAAGAGTAATAGGTATAGCAATTGTCGTTCTTTGGATCAAATATGCATAATCTGGCTAATAATATGAATTAGATTGATAATAATAAGAGTAATAAGTATAGTTATTGTCGTTCTATCGATCATATAAGCATAATATCGCTAATAATATGAGTTAGATTGATATTAATAAGAGAAATAGGTATAGTAATTGTCGTTCTATCGATCATATCTGCACAATATGGTCAATAATATGAGTTAGATTAATAGTAATGAGTGTAATAAGTATATTAATTGTCGTTCTATCGATCATATAAGCATATTATGGCTAATAATATGAGTTAGATTGATAAGAATAACAGTAATAAGTATAGTAATTGTCGTTCCATCGACCATGGAAGCATAATATGGCTAATAATATGAGTTAGCTTGATAATAATAAGAGTAATAAGTATAGTAATTGTCGTTCTATCGATTATATCAGCATAATATGGCTAATAATATGATTTAGATTGATAATAATAAGAGTAATAAGTATAGTAATTGTCGTTCTATCGATCATATAAGCATAATATGGCTAATAATATGAGTTAGCTTGATAATAATAAGAGTAATAAGTATAGTAATTGTCGTTCTATCGATCATATAAGCATAATATGGGTAATAATATGAATTAGATTGATAATAATAAGAGTAATAAGTATAGTAATTGTCGTTCTATCGATCATATATGCATAATATGGCGAATAATATGATTTAGATTGGTAATAATAAGAGTAATAAGTATAGTAATGGTCGTTCTATCTATCATATAAGCATAATATGGATAATAATATGAGTTAGCTTGATAATAATAAGAGTAATAAGTATAGTAATTGTCGTTCCATCGATCGTATAAGCATAATATGGCTAATAATATGAATTAGATTGATAATAATAAGAGTAATAAGTATAGTAATTGTCGTTCTATCGATCATATAAGCATAATATGGATAATAATATGAGTTAGCTTGATAATAATAAGAGTAATAAGTATAGTAATTGTCGTTCTATCGATCATATAAGCATAATATGGCTAATAATATGAATTAGATTGATAATAATAAGAGTAATAAGTATAGTAATTGTCGTTCTATCGATCATTTAAGCATAATATGGCGAATAATATGATTTAGATTGATAATAATAAGAGTAATAAGTATATTAATTGTCGTTCTATCGATCATATAAGCATAATATGGCCAATAATAAGAGTTAGATTGAGAATAATAACAGTAATACGTATAGTAATTGTCGTTCTATCGATCATGGAAGCATAATATGGTTACTAATATGAGTTAGATTAATAATAATATGATTAATAAGTATAGTAATTGTCGTTCTATCGACCATGGAAGCATAATATGGCTAATAATATGAGATAGATTGATAATAATAAGAGTAATAAGTATAGTAACTGTCGTTCCATCGATCATATAAGCATAATATGGCTAATAATATGAGTTAGATTGTATTAATAAGAGTATTAGGTATAGTAATTGTCGTTCTATCGATCATATCTGCATAATATGGTTACTAATATCAGTTAGATTAATAATAATATGACTAATAAGTATAGTAATTGTCGTTCTATCGACCATGGAAGCATAATATGGCTAATAATATGAGTTAGATTGATAATAATAAGAGTAATAAATATAGTAATTGCCGTTGTATCGACCATATAAGCATAATATGGCTAATAATATGAATTAGATTGATAATAATAAGAGTAATAAGTATAGTAATTGTCGTTCTATCGATCATATAAGCATAATATGGCGAATAATATGATTTAGATTGATAATGATAAGAGTAATAAGTATATTAATTGTCGTTCTATCGATCATATAAGCATAATATGGCCAATAATAAGAGTTAGATTGAGAATAATAACAGTAATACGTATAGTAATTGTCGTTCTATCGATCATGGAAGCATAATATGGTTACTAATATGAGTTAGATTAATAATAATATGATTAATAAGTATAGTAATTGTCGTTCTATCGACCATGGAAGCATAATATGGCTAATAATATGAGATAGATTGATAATAATAAGAGTAATAAGTATAGTAATTGTCGTTCCATCGATCATATAAGCATAATATGGCTAATAATATGAGTTAGATTGTATTAATAAGAGTAATAGGTATAGTAATTGTCGTTCTATCGATCATATCTGCATAATATGGTTACTAATATGAGTTAGATTAATAATAATATGACTAATAAGTATAGTAATTGTCGTTCTATCGACCATGGAAGCATAATATGGCTAATAATATGAGTTAGATTGATAATAATAAGAGTAATAAATATAGTAATTGCCGTTGTATCGACCATATAAGCATAATATGGCGAATAATATGAGTTAGATTGATATTAATAAGAGTAATAGGTATAGTAATTGTGGTTCTATGGATCAAATATGCATAATCTGGCTAATAATATGAATTAGATTGAGAATAATAAGAGTAATAAGTATAGAAATTGCCGTTCTATCGACCATATAAGCATAATATGGTTACTAATATGAGTTAGATTAATAATAATATGATTAATAAGTATAGTAATTGTCGTTCTAACGACCATGGAAGCATAATATGGCTAATAATATGAGTCAGATTGATAATAATAGGAGTAATAAGTATAGTTATTGCAGTTCTATCGATCATATAAGCATAATATGGCGAATAATATGAGTTAGATTGATATTAATAAGAGAAATAGGTATAGTAATTGTCGTTCTATCGATCATATCTGCATAATATGGTTACTAATATGAGTTAGATTAATAATAATATGACTAATAAGTATAGTAATTGTCGTTCTATCGACCATGGAAGCATAATATGGCTAAAAATATGAGTTAAATTGATAATAATAAGAGTAATAAATATAGTAATTGCCGTTCTATAGACCATATAAGCATAATATGGCGAATAATATGAGTTAGATTGATATTAATAAGAGAAATAGGTATAGTAATTGTCGTTCTATCGATCATATCTGCATAATATGGTTACTAATATGAGTTAGATTAATAATAATATGACTAATAAGTATAGTAATTGTCGTTCTATCGACCATGGAAGCATAATATGGCTAAAAATATGAGTTAGATTGATAATAATAAGAGTAATAAATATAGTAATTGCCGTTCTATAGACCATATAAGCATAATATGGCGAATAATATGAGTTAGATTGATATTAATAAGAGTAATAGGTATAGTAATTGTCGTTCTATGGATCAAATATGCATAATCTGGCTAATAATATGAATTAGATTGATACGAATAACAGTAATAAGTATAGTAATTGTCGTTCCATCGACCATGGAAGCATAATATGGCTAATAATATGAGTTAGCTTGATAATAATAAGAGTAATAAGTATAGTAATTGTCGTTCTATCGATTATATCAGCATAATATGGCTAATAATATGATTTAGATTGATAATAATAAGAGTAATAAGTATAGTAATTGTCGTTCTATCGATCATATAAGCATAATATGGCTAATAATATGAGTTAGATTGATAATAATAAGAGTAATAAGTATAGTAATTGTCGTTCTATCGATCATATAAGCATAATATGGCTAATAATATGAGTTAGCTTGATAATAATAAGAGTAATAAGTATAGTAATTGTCGTTCTATCGATCATATAAGCATAATATGGGTAATAATATGAATTACATTGATAATAATAAGAGTAATAAGTATAGTAATTGTCGTTCTATCGATCATATAAGCATAATATGGCGAATAATATGATTTAGATTGGTAATAATAAGAGTAATAAGTATAGTAATGGTCGTTCTATCTATCATATAAGCATAATATGGATAATAATATGAGTTAGCTTGATAATAATAAGAGTAATAAGTATAGTAATTGTCGTTCTATCGATCATTTAAGCATAATATGGCGAATAATATGATTTAGATTGATAATAATAAGAGTAATAAGTATATTAATTGTCCTTCTATCGATCATATAAGCATAATATGGCCAATAATAAGAGTTAGATTGAGAATAATAACAGTAATACGTATAGTAATTGTCGTTCTATCGATCATGGAAGCTTAATATGGTTACTAATATGAGTTAGATTAATAATAATATGATTAATAAGTATAGTAATTGTCGTTCTATCGACCATGGAAGCATAATATGGCTAATAATATGAGATAGATTGATAATAATAAGAGTAATAAGTATAGTAATTGTCGTTCCATCGATCATATAAGCATAATATGGCTAATAATATGAGTTAGATTGATAATAATAAGAGTAATAAATATAGTAATTGCCGTTGTATCGACCATATAAGCATAATATGGCGAATAATATGAGTTAGATTGATATTAATAAGAGTAATAGGTATAGTAATTGTCGTTCTATGGATCAAATATGCATAATCTGGCTAATAATATGAATTAGATTGATAATAATAAGAGTAATAAGTATAGAAATTGCCGTTCTATCGACCATATAAGCATAATATGGTTACTAATATGAGTTAGATTAATAATAATATGATTAATAAGTATAGTAATTGTCGTTCTAACGACCATGGAAGCATAATATGGCTAATGATATGAGTTAGATTGATAATAATAGGAGTAATAAGAATAGTTATTGCAGTTCTATCGATCATATAAGCATAATATGGCGAATAATATGAGTTAGATTGATATTAATAAGAGAAATAGGTATAGTAATTTTTCGTTCTATCGATCATATCTGCATAATATGGTTACTAATATGAGTTAGATTAATAATAATATGACTAATAAGTATAGTAATTGTCGTTCTATCGACCATGGAAGCATAATATGGCTAAAAATATGAGTTAGATTGATAATAATAAGAGTAATAAATATAGTAATTGCCGTTCTATAGACCATATAAGCATAATATGGCGAATAATATGAGTTAGATTGATATTAATAAGAGTAATAGGTATAGTAATTGTCGTTCTATGGATCAAATATGCATAATCTGGCTAATAATATGAATTAGATTGATAATAATAAGAGTAATAAGTATAGTAATTGTCGTTCTATCGATCATATAAGCATAATATCGCTAATAATACAAGTTAGATTGATAATAATAAGAGTAATAAGTATATTAATTGTCGTTCTATCGATCATATAAGCATATTATGGCTAATAATATGAGTTAGATTGATAAGAATAACAGTAATAAGTATAGTAATTGTCGTTCCATCGACCATGGAAGCATAATATGGCTAATAATATGAGTTAGCTTGATAATAATAAGAGGAATAAGTATAGTAATTGTCGTTCTATCGATTATATCAGCATAATATGGCTAATAATATGATTTAGATTGATAATAATAAGAGTAATAAGTATAGTAATTGTCGTTCTATCGATCATATAAGCATAATATGGCTAATAATATGAGTTAGATTGATAATAATAAGAGTAATAAGTATAGTAATTGTCGTTCTATCGATCATATAAGCATAATATGGATAATAATATGAGTTAGCTTGATAATAATAAGAGTAATAAGTATAGTAATTGTCGTTCTATCGATCATATAAGCATAATATGGCTAATAATATGAATTAGATTGATAATAATAAGAGTAATAAGTATAGTAATTGTCGTTCTATCGATCATATAAGCATAATATGGCGAATAATATGATTTAGATTGGTAATAATAAGAGTAATAAGTATAGTAATGGTCGTTCTATCGATCATATAAGCATAATATGGATAATAATATGAGTTAGCTTGATAATAATAAGAGTAATAAGTATAGTAATTGTCGTTCTATCGATCGTATAAGCATAATGTGGCTAATAATATGAATTAGATTGATAATAATAAGAGTAATAAGTATAGTAATTGTAGTTCTATCGATCATATAAGCATAATATGGATAATAATATGAGTTAGCTTGATAATAATAAGAGTAATAAGTATAGTAATTGTCGTTCTATCGATCATATAAGCATAATATGGCCAATAATAAGAGTTAGATTGAGAATAATAACAGTAATACGTATAGTAATTGTCGTTCTATCGATCATGGAAGCATAATATGGTTACTAATATGAGTTAGATTAATAATAATATGATTAATAAGTATAGTAATTGTCGTTCTATCGACCATGGAAGCATAATATGGCTAAAAATATGAGTTAGATTGATAATAATAAGAGTAATAAATATAGTAATTGCCGTTCTATAGACCATATAAGCATAATATGGCGAATAATATGAGTTAGATTGATATTAATAAGAGTAATAGGTATAGTAATTGTCGTTCTATCGATCATGGAATCATAATATGGCTAATAATATGAGTTAGATTGATAATAATAGGAGTAATAAGTATAGTTATTGCCGTTCTATCGATCATATAAGCATAATATGGCGAATAATATGATTTAGATTGATAATAATAAGAGTAATAAGTATATTAATTGTCGTTCTATCGATCATATAAGCATAATATGGCTAATAATATGAATTAGATTGATAATAATAAGAGTAATAAGTATAGTAATTGTCGTTCTATCTAGCATATAAGCATAATATCGCTTATAATATGAGTTAGATTGATAACAATAAGAGTACTAAGTATAGTAATTGCCGGTCTATCGATCATATATGCATAATATGGCTAATAATATGAGTTAGATTGATATTAATAAGAGAAATAGGTATAGTAATTGTCGTTCTATCGATCATATCTGCATAATATGGTTACTAATATGAGTTAGATTAATAATAAAATGACTAATAAGTATAGTAATTGTCGTTCTATCGACCATGGAAGCATAATGTGGCTAATAATATGAGTTAGATTGATAATAATAAGAGTAATAAATATAGTAATTGCCGTTGTATCGACCATATAAGCATAATATGGCGAATAATATGAGTTAGATTGTATTAATAAGAGTAATAGGTATAGTAATTGTCGTTCTATCGATCATATCTGCATAATATGGTTACTAATATGAGTTAGATTAATAATAATATGATTAATAAGTATAGTAATTGTCGTTCTATCGACCATGGAAGCATAATATGGCTAATAATATGAGTTAGATTGATAATAATAAGAGTAATAAATATAGTAATTGTCGTTCTATCGATCATATAAGCATAATATGGCTAATAATATGAGTTAGATTGATATTAATAAGAGAAATAGGTATAGTAATTGTCGTTCTATCGATCATATCTGCATAATATGGTTACTAATATGAGTTAGATTAATAACAATATGACTAATAAGTATAGTAATTGTCGTTCTATCGACCATGGAAGCATAATATGGCTAAAAATATGAGTTAGATTGATAATAATAAGAGTAATAAATATAGTAATTGCCGTTCTATAGACCATATAAGCATAATGTGGCGAATAATATGAGATAGATTGATATTAATAAGAGTAATAAGTATAGTAATTGTCGTTCTATCGATCATATAAGCATAATATGGCCAATAATAAGAGTTAGATTGAGAATAATAACAGTAATACGTATAGTAATTGTCGTTCTATCGATCATGGAAGCATAATATGGTTACTAATATGAGTTAGATTAATAATAATATGATTAATAAGTATAGTAATTGTCGTTCTATCGACCATGGAAGCATAATATGGCTAAAAATATGAGTTAGATTGATAATAATAAGAGTAATAAATATAGTAATTGCCGTTCTATAGACCATATAAGCATAATATGGCGAATAATATGAGTTAGATTGATATTAATAAGAGTAATAGGTATAGTAATTGTCGTTCTATCGATCATGGAATCATAATATGGCTAATAATATGAGTTAGATTGATAATAATAGGAGTAATAAGTATAGTTATTGCCGTTCTATCGATCATATAAGCATAATATGGCGAATAATATGATTTAGATTGATAATAATAAGAGTAATAAGTATATTAATTGTCGTTCTATCGATCATATAAGCATAATATGGCTAATAATATGAATTAGATTGATAATAATAAGAGTAATAAGTATAGTAATTGTCGTTCTATCTAGCATATAAGCATAATATCGCTTATAATATGAGTTAGATTGATAACAATAAGAGTACTAAGTATAGTAATTGCCGGTCTATCGATCATATATGCATAATATGGCTAATAATATGAGTTAGATTGATATTAATAAGAGAAATAGGTATAGTAATTGTCGTTCTATCGATCATATCTGCATAATATGGTTACTAATATGAGTTAGATTAATAATAATATGATTAATAAGTATAGTAATTGTCGTTCTATCGACCATGGAAGCATAATATGGCTAATAATATGAGTTAGATTGATAATAATAAGAGTAATAAATATAGTAATTGTCGTTCTATCGATCATATAAGCATAATATGGCTAATAATATGAGTTAGATTGATATTAATAAGAGAAATAGGTATAGGAATTGTCGTTCTATCGATCATATCTGCATAATATGGTTACTAATATGAGTTAGATTAATAACAATATGACTAATAAGTATAGTAATTGTCGTTCTATCGACCATGGAAGCATAATATGGCTAAAAATATGAGTTAGATTGATAATAATAAGAGTAATAAATATAGTAATTGCCGTTCTATAGACCATATAAGCATAATGTGGCGAATAATATGAGTTAGATTGATATTAATAAGAGTAATAGGTATAGTAATTGTCGTTCTATGGATCAAATATGCATAATCTGGCTAATAATATGAATTAGATTGATAATAATAAGAGTAATAAGTATAGTAATTGTCGTTCTATCGATCATATAAGCATAATATCGCTAATAATACAAGTTAGATTGATAATAATAAGAGTAATAAGTATATTAATTGTCGTTCTATCGATCATATAAGCATATTATGGCTAATAATATGAGTTAGATGGATAAGAATAACAGTAATAAGTATAGTAATTGTCGTTCCATCGACCATGGAAGCATAATATGGCTAATAATATGAGTTAGCTTGATAATAATAAGAGTAATAAGTATAGTAATTGTCGTTCTATCGATTATATCAGCATAATATGGCTAATAATATGATTTAGATTGATAATAATAAGAGTAATAAGTATAGTAATTGTCGTTCTATCGATCATATAAGCATAATATGGCTAATAATATGAGTTAGATTGATAATAATAAGAGTAATAAGTATAGTAATTGTCGTTCTATCGATCATATAAGCATAATATGGCTAATAATATGAGTTAGCTTGATAATAATAAGAGTAATAAGTATATTAATTGTCGTTCTATCGATCATATAAGCATAATATGGGTAATAATATGAATTACATTGATAATAATAAGAGTAATAAGTATAGTAATTGTCGTTCTATCGATCATATAAGCATAATATGGCTAATAATATGAATTAGATTGATAATAATAAGAGTAATAAGTATAGTAATTGTCGTTCTATCGATCATTTAAGCATAATATGGCGAATAATATGATTTAGATTGATAATAATAAGAGTAATAAGTATATTAATTGTCGTTCTATCGATCATATAAGCATAATATGGCCAATAATAAGAGTTAGATTGAGAATAATAACAGTAATACGTATAGTAATTGTCGTTCTATCGATCATGGAAGCATAATATGGTTACTAATATGAGTTAGATTAATAATAATATGATTAATAAGTATAGTAATTGTCGTTCTATCGACCATGGAAGCATAATATGGCTAATAATATGAGTTAGATTGATAATAATAGGAGTAATAAGTATAGTTATTGCCGTTCTATCAATCATATAAGCATAATATGGCAAATAATATGAGTTAGATTGATATTAATAAGAGAAATAGGTATAGTAATTGTCGTTCTATCGATCATATCTGCATAATATGGTTACTAATATGAGTTAGATTAATAATAATATGACTAATAAGTATAGTAATTGTCGTTCTATCGACCATGGAAGCATAATATGGCTAAAAATATGAGTTAGATTGATAATAATAAGAGTAATAAATATAGTAATTGCCGTTCTATAGACCATATAAGCATAATATGGCGAATAATATGAGTTAGATTGATATTAATAAGAGTAATAGGTATAGTAATTGTCGTTCTATCGATCATGGAATCATAATATGGCTAATAATATGAGTTAGATTGATAATAATAGGAGTAATAAGTATAGTTATTGCCGTTCTATCGATCATATAAGCATAATATGGCGAATAATATGATTTAGATTGATAATAATAAGAGTAATAAGTATATTAATTGTCGTTCTATCGATCATATAAGCATAATATGGCTAATAATATGAATTAGATTGATAATAATAAGAGTAATAAGTATAGTAATTGTCGTTCTATCTAGCATATAAGCATAATATCGCTTATAATATGAGTTAGATTGATAACAATAAGAGTACTAAGTATAGTAATTGCCGGTCTATCGATCATATATGCATAATATGGCTAATAATATGAGTTAGATTGATATTAATAAGAGAAATAGGTATAGTAATTGTCGTTCTATCGATCATATCTGCATAATATGGTTACTAATATGAGTTAGATTAATAATAAAATGACTAATAAGTATAGTAATTGTCGTTCTATCGACCATGGAAGCATAATGTGGCTAATAATATGAGTTAGATTGATAATAATAAGAGTAATAAATATAGTAATTGCCGTTGTATCGACCATATAAGCATAATATGGCGAATAATATGAGTTAGATTGTATTAATAAGAGTAATAGGTATAGTAATTGTCGTTCTATCGATCATATCTGCATAATATGGTTACTAATATGAGTTAGATTAATAATAATATGATTAATAAGTATAGTAATTGTCGTTCTATCGACCATGGAAGCATAATATGGCTAATAATATGAGTTAGATTGATAATAATAAGAGTAATAAATATAGTAATTGTCGTTCTATCGATCATATAAGCATAATATGGCTAATAATATGAGTTAGATTGATATTAATAAGAGAAATAGGTATAGTAATTGTCGTTCTATCGATCATATCTGCATAATATGGTTACTAATATGAGTTAGATTAATAACAATATGACTAATAAGTATAGTAATTGTCGTTCTATCGACCATGGAAGCATAATATGGCTAAAAATATGAGTTAGATTGATAATAATAAGAGTAATAAATATAGTAATTGCCGTTCTATAGACCATATAAGCATAATGTGGCGAATAATATGAGATAGATTGATATTAATAAGAGTAATAAGTATAGTAATTGTCGTTCTATCGATCATATAAGCATAATATGGCCAATAATAAGAGTTAGATTGAGAATAATAACAGTAATACGTATAGTAATTGTCGTTCTATCGATCATGGAAGCATAATATGGTTACTAATATGAGTTAGATTAATAATAATATGATTAATAAGTATAGTAATTGTCGTTCTATCGACCATGGAAGCATAATATGGCTAAAAATATGAGTTAGATTGATAATAATAAGAGTAATAAATATAGTAATTGCCGTTCTATAGACCATATAAGCATAATATGGCGAATAATATGAGTTAGATTGATATTAATAAGAGTAATAGGTATAGTAATTGTCGTTCTATCGATCATGGAATCATAATATGGCTAATAATATGAGTTAGATTGATAATAATAGGAGTAATAAGTATAGTTATTGCCGTTCTATCGATCATATAAGCATAATATGGCGAATAATATGATTTAGATTGATAATAATAAGAGTAATAAGTATATTAATTGTCGTTCTATCGATCATATAAGCATAATATGGCTAATAATATGAATTAGATTGATAATAATAAGAGTAATAAGTATAGTAATTGTCGTTCTATCTAGCATATAAGCATAATATCGCTTATAATATGAGTTAGATTGATAACAATAAGAGTACTAAGTATAGTAATTGCCGGTCTATCGATCATATATGCATAATATGGCTAATAATATGAGTTAGATTGATATTAATAAGAGAAATAGGTATAGTAATTGTCGTTCTATCGATCATATCTGCATAATATGGTTACTAATATGAGTTAGATTAATAATAA
Organism: Megachile rotundata; assembly: GCF_050947335.1. Lineage (NCBI taxonomy): Eukaryota > Metazoa > Arthropoda > Insecta > Hymenoptera > Megachilidae > Megachile > Megachile rotundata. Next base: position 7,853 of record NW_027474178.1, on the reverse strand, counting down.
TATGATTAATAAGTATAGTAATTGTCGTTCTATCGACCATGGAAGCATAATATGGCTAATAATATGAGTTAGATTGATAATAATAAGAGTAATAAATATAGTAATTGTCGTTCTATCGATCATATAAGCATAATATGGCTAATAATATGAGTTAGATTGATATTAATAAGAGAAATAGGTATAGTAATTGTCGTTCTATCGATCATATCTGCATAATATGGTTACTAATATGAGTTAGATTAATAACAATATGACTAATAAGTATAGTAATTGTCGTTCTATCGACCATGGAAGCATAATATGGCTAAAAATATGAGTTAGATTGATAATAATAAGAGTAATAAATATAGTAATTGCCGTTCTATAGACCATATAAGCATAATGTGGCGAATAATATGAGTTAGATTGATATTAATAAGAGTAATAGGTATAGTAATTGTCGTTCTATGGATCAAATATGCATAATCTGGCTAATAATATGAATTAGATTGATAATAATAAGAGTAATAAGTATAGTAATTGTCGTTCTATCGATCATATAAGCATAATATCGCTAATAATACAAGTTAGATTGATAATAATAAGAGTAATAAGTATATTAATTGTCGTTCTATCGATCATATAAGCATATTATGGCTAATAATATGAGTTAGATGGATAAGAATAACAGTAATAAGTATAGTAATTGTCGTTCCATCGACCATGGAAGCATAATATGGCTAATAATATGAGTTAGCTTGATAATAATAAGAGTAATAAGTATAGTAATTGTCGTTCTATCGATTATATCAGCATAATATGGCTAATAATATGATTTAGATTGATAATAATAAGAGTAATAAGTATAGTAATTGTCGTTCTATCGATCATATAAGCATAATATGGCTAATAATATGAGTTAGATTGATAATAATAAGAGTAATAAGTATAGTAATTGTCGTTCTATCGATCATATAAGCATAATATGGCTAATAATATGAGTTAGCTTGATAATAATAAGAGTAATAAGTATATTAATTGTCGTTCTATCGATCATATAAGCATAATATGGGTAATAATATGAATTACATTGATAATAATAAGAGTAATAAGTATAGTAATTGTCGTTCTATCGATCATATAAGCATAATATGGCTAATAATATGAATTAGATTGATAATAATAAGAGTAATAAGTATAGTAATTGTCGTTCTATCGATCATTTAAGCATAATATGGCGAATAATATGATTTAGATTGATAATAATAAGAGTAATAAGTATATTAATTGTCGTTCTATCGATCATATAAGCATAATATGGCCAATAATAAGAGTTAGATTGAGAATAATAACAGTAATACGTATAGTAATTGTCGTTCTATCGATCATGGAAGCATAATATGGTTACTAATATGAGTTAGATTAATAATAATATGATTAATAAGTATAGTAATTGTCGTTCTATCGACCATGGAAGCATAATATGGCTAATAATATGAGTTAGATTGATAATAATAGGAGTAATAAGTATAGTTATTGCCGTTCTATCAATCATATAAGCATAATATGGCAAATAATATGAGTTAGATTGATATTAATAAGAGAAATAGGTATAGTAATTGTCGTTCTATCGATCATATCTGCATAATATGGTTACTAATATGAGTTAGATTAATAATAATATGACTAATAAGTATAGTAATTGTCGTTCTATCGACCATGGAAGCATAATATGGCTAAAAATATGAGTTAGATTGATAATAATAAGAGTAATAAATATAGTAATTGCCGTTCTATAGACCATATAAGCATAATATGGCGAATAATATGAGTTAGATTGATATTAATAAGAGTAATAGGTATAGTAATTGTCGTTCTATCGATCATGGAATCATAATATGGCTAATAATATGAGTTAGATTGATAATAATAGGAGTAATAAGTATAGTTATTGCCGTTCTATCGATCATATAAGCATAATATGGCGAATAATATGATTTAGATTGATAATAATAAGAGTAATAAGTATATTAATTGTCGTTCTATCGATCATATAAGCATAATATGGCTAATAATATGAATTAGATTGATAATAATAAGAGTAATAAGTATAGTAATTGTCGTTCTATCTAGCATATAAGCATAATATCGCTTATAATATGAGTTAGATTGATAACAATAAGAGTACTAAGTATAGTAATTGCCGGTCTATCGATCATATATGCATAATATGGCTAATAATATGAGTTAGATTGATATTAATAAGAGAAATAGGTATAGTAATTGTCGTTCTATCGATCATATCTGCATAATATGGTTACTAATATGAGTTAGATTAATAATAAAATGACTAATAAGTATAGTAATTGTCGTTCTATCGACCATGGAAGCATAATGTGGCTAATAATATGAGTTAGATTGATAATAATAAGAGTAATAAATATAGTAATTGCCGTTGTATCGACCATATAAGCATAATATGGCGAATAATATGAGTTAGATTGTATTAATAAGAGTAATAGGTATAGTAATTGTCGTTCTATCGATCATATCTGCATAATATGGTTACTAATATGAGTTAGATTAATAATAATATGATTAATAAGTATAGTAATTGTCGTTCTATCGACCATGGAAGCATAATATGGCTAATAATATGAGTTAGATTGATAATAATAAGAGTAATAAATATAGTAATTGTCGTTCTATCGATCATATAAGCATAATATGGCTAATAATATGAGTTAGATTGATATTAATAAGAGAAATAGGTATAGTAATTGTCGTTCTATCGATCATATCTGCATAATATGGTTACTAATATGAGTTAGATTAATAACAATATGACTAATAAGTATAGTAATTGTCGTTCTATCGACCATGGAAGCATAATATGGCTAAAAATATGAGTTAGATTGATAATAATAAGAGTAATAAATATAGTAATTGCCGTTCTATAGACCATATAAGCATAATATGGCGAATAATATGAGTTAGATTGATATTAATAAGAGTAATAGGTATAGTAATTGTCGTTCTATGGATCAAATATGCATAATCTGGCTAATAATATGAATTAGATTGATAATAATAAGAGTAATAAGTATAGTAATTGTCGTTCTATCGATCATATAAGCATAATATCGCTAATAATACAAGTTAGATTGATAATAATAAGAGTAATAAGTATATTAATTGTCGTTCTATCGATCATATAAGCATATTATGGCTAATAATATGAGTTAGATTGATAAGAATAACAGTAATAAGTATAGTAATTGTCGTTCCATCGACCATGGAAGCATAATATGGCTAATAATATGAGTTAGCTTGATAATAATAAGAGTAATAAGTATAGTAATTGTCGTTCTATCGATTATATCAGCATAATATGGCTAATAATATGATTTAGATTGATAATAATAAGAGTAATAAGTATAGTAATTGTCGTTCTATCGATCATATAAGCATAATATGGCTAATAATATGAGTTAGCTTGATAATAATAAGAGTAATAAGTATATTAATTGTCGTTCTATCGATCATATAAGCATAATATGGGTAATAATATGGATTACATTGATAATAATAAGAGTAATAAGTATAGTAATTGTCGTTCTATCGATCATATAAGCATAATATGGCTAATAATATGAATTAGATTGATAATAATAAGAGTAATAAGTATAGTAATTGTCGTTCTATCGATCATTTAAGCATAATATGGCGAATAATATGATTTAGATTGATAATAATAAGAGTAATAAGTATATTAATTGTCGTTCTATCGATCATATAAGCATAATATGGCCAATAATAAGAGTTAGATTGAGAATAATAACAGTAATACGTATAGTAATTGTCGTTCTATCGATCATGGAAGCATAATATGGTTACTAATATGAGTTAGATTAATAATAATATGATTAATAAGTATAGTAATTGTCGTTCTATCGACCATGGAAGCATAATATGGCTAATAATATGAGATAGATTGATAATAATAAGAGTAATAAGTATAGTAATTGTCGTTCCATCGATCATATAAGCATAATATGGCTAATAATATGAGTTAGATTGATATTAATAAGAGAAATAGGTATAGTAATTGTCGTTCTATCGATCATATCTGCATAATATGGTTACTAATATGAGTTAGATTAATAACAATATGACTAATAAGTATAGTAATTGTCGTTCTATCGACCATGGAAGCATAATATGGCTAATAATATGAGTTAGATTGATAATAATAAGAGTAATAAATATAGTAATTGCCGTTGTATCGACCATATAAGCATAATATGGCGAATAATATGAGTTAGATTGATATTAATAAGAGTAATAGGTATAGTAATTGTCGTTCTATGGATCAAATATGCATAATCTGGCTAATAATATGAATTAGATTGATAATAATAAGAGTAATAAGTATAGAAATTGCCGTTCTATCGACCATATAAGCATAATATGGTTACTAATATGAGTTAGATTAATAATAATATGATTAATAAGTATAGTAATTGTCGTTCTAACGACCATGGAAGCATAATATGGCTAATAATATGAGTTAGATTGATAATAATAGGAGTAATAAGAATAGTTATTGCAGTTCTATCGATCATATAAGCATAATATGGCGAATAATATGAGTTAGATTGATATTAATAAGAGAAATAGGTATAGTAATTGTCGTTCTATCGATCATATCTGCATAATATGGTTACTAATATGAGTTAGATTAATAATAATATGACTAATAAGTATAGTAATTGTCGTTCTATCGACCATGGAAGCATAATATGGCTAAAAATATGAGTTAGATTGATAATAATAAGAGTAATAAATATAGTAATAGCCGTTCTATAGACCATATAAGCATAATATGGCGAATAATATGAGTTAGATTGATATTAATAAGAGTAATAGGTATAGTAATTGTCGTTCTATGGATCAAATATGCATAATCTGGCTAATAATATGAATTAGATTGATAATAATAAGAGTAATAAGTATAGTAATTGTCGTTCTATCGATCATATAAGCATAATATCGCTAATAATACAAGTTAGATTGATAATAATAAGAGTAATAAGTATATTAATTGTCGTTCTATCGATCATATAAGCATATTATGGCTAATAATATGAGTTAGATTGATAAGAATAACAGTAATAAGTATAGTAATTGTCGTTCCATCGACCATGGAAGCATAATATGGCTAATAATATGAGTTAGCTTGATAATAATAAGAGTAATAAGTATAGTAATTGTCGTTCTATCGATTATATCAGCATAATATGGCTAATAATATGATTTAGATTGATAATAATAAGAGTAATAAGTACAGTAATTGTCGTTCTATCGATCATATAAGCATAATATGGCTAATAATATGAGTTAGATTGATAATAATAAGAGTAATAAGTATAGTAATTGTCGTTCTATCGATCATATAAGCATAATATGGATAATAATATGAGTTAGCTTGATAATAATAAGAGTAATAAGTATAGTAATTGTCGTTCTATCGATCATATAAGCATAATATGGCTAATAATATGAATTAGATTGATAATAATAAGAGTAATAAGTATAGTAATTGTCGTTCTATCGATCATATAAGCATAATATGGCGAATAATATGATTTAGATTGGTAATAATAAGAGTAATAAGTATAGTAATGGTCGTTCTATCGATCATATAAGCATAATATGGATAATAATATGAGTTAGCTTGATAATAATAAGAGTAATAAGTATAGTAATTGTCGTTCTATCGATCGTATAAGCATAATGTGGCTAATAATATGAATTAGATTGATAATAATAAGAGTAATAAGTATAGTAATTGTCGTTCTATCGATCATATAAGCATAATATGGATAATAATATGAGTTAGCTTGATAATAATAAGAGTAATAAGTATAGTAATTGTCGTTCTATCGATCATATAAGCATAATATGGCCAATAATAAGAGTAAAATTGAGAATAATAACAGTAATACGTATAGTAATTGTCGTTCTATCGATCATGGAAGCATAATATGGTTACTAATATGAGTTAGATTAATAATAATATGATTAATAAGTATAGTAATTGTCGTTCTATCGACCATGGAAGCATAATATGGCTAATAATATGAGTTAGATTGACAATAATAGGAGTAATAAGTATAGTTATTGCCGTTCTATCAATCATATAAGCATAATATGGCAAATAATATGAGTTAGATTGATATTAATAAGAGAAATAGGTATAGTAATTGTCGTTCTATCGATCATATCTGCATAATATGGTTACTAATATGAGTTAGATTAATAATAATATGACTAATAAGTATAGTAATTGTCGTTCTATCGACCATGGAAGCATAATATGGCTAAAAATATGAGTTAGATTGATAATAATAAGAGTAATAAATATAGTAATTGCCGTTCTATAGACCATATAAGCATAATATGGCGAATAATATGAGTTAGATTGATATTAATAAGAGTAATAGGTATAGTAATTGTCGTTCTATCGATCATGGAATCATAATATGGCTAATAATATGAGTTAGATTGATAATAATAGGAGTAATAAGTATAGTTATTGCCGTTCTATCGATCATATAAGCATAATATGGCGAATAATATGATTTAGATTGATAATAATAAGAGTAATAAGTATATTAATTGTCGTTCTATCGATCATATAAGCATAATATGGCTAATAATATGAATTAGATTGATAATAATAAGAGTAATAAGTATAGTAATTGTCGTTCTATCTAGCATATAAGCATAATATCGCTTATAATATGAGTTAGATTGATAACAATAAGAGAACTAAGTATAGTAATTGCCGGTCTATCGATCATATATGCATAATATGGCGAATAATATGAGTTAGATTGATATTAATAAGAGAAATAGGTATAGTAATTGTCGTTCTATCGATCATATCTGCATAATATGGTTACTAATATGAGTTAGATTAATAATAATATGACTAATAAGTATAGTAATTGTCGTTCTATCGACCATGGAAGCATAATATGGCTAATAATATGAGTTAGATTGATAATAATAAGAGTAATAAATATAGTAATTGCGTTGTATCGACCATATAAGCATAATATGGCGAATAATATGAGTTAGATTGATATTAATAAGAGTAATAGGTATAGTAATTGTCGTTCTATGGATCAAATATGCATAATCTGGCTAATAATATGAATTAGATTGATAATAATAAGAGTAATAAGTATAGAAATTGCCGTTCTATCGACCATATAAGCATAATATGGTTACTAATATGAGTTAGATTAATAATAATATGATTAATAAGTATAGTAATTGTCGTTCTAACGACCATGGAAGCATAATATGGCTAATAATATGAGTTAGATTGATAATTATAGGAGTAATAAGTATAGTTATTGCAGTTCTATCGATCATATAAGCATAATATGGCGAATAATATGAGTTAGATTGATATTAATAAGAGAAATAGGTATAGTAATTGTCGTTCTATCGATCATATCTGCATAATATGGTTACTAATATGAGTTAGATTAATAATAATATGACTAATAAGTATAGTAATTGTCGTTCTATCGACCATGGAAGCATAATATGGCTAAAAATATGAGTTAGATTGATAATAATAAGAGTAATAAATATAGTAATTGCCGTTCTATAGACCATATAAGCATAATATGGCGAATAATATGAGTTAGATTGATATTAATAAGAGTAATAGGTATAGTAATTGTCGTTCTATGGATCAAATATGCATAATCTGGCTAATAATATGAATTAGATTGATAATAATAAGAGTATTAAGTATAGTAATTGTCGTTCTATCGATCATATAAGCATAATAT
>NW_027474177.1:24637-73039 GCF_050947335.1 Megachile rotundata | reverse complement strand
ATCATATAAGCATAATATGGCTAATAATACGAGTTAGATTGATAATAATAAGAGTAATAAGTGTAGTAATTGTCGTTCTATCGATCATTTAAGCATAATATGGCTAATAATATGAGTTAGATTGATAATAATAAGAGTAATAAGTATAGTAATTGTCGTTCTATCGCTCATATAAGCACAATATGGCTAATAATATGAGTTAGATTGATAATAATAAGAGTAATAAGTATAGTAATTGTCGTTCTATCGATCATATAAGCATAATATGGCTAATAATATGAGTTACATTGATAATAATAAGTGTAATAAGTATAGTAATAGACGTTCTATCGATCATATAAGCATAATATGGCTAATAATATGCGTTAGATTGATAATAATAAGAGTAATGAGTATAGTAATGGTCGTTCTATCGATCATTTAAGCATAATATGGCTAATAATATGAGTTAGATTGATAATAATAAGAGTAATGAGTATAGTAATTGTAGTTCTATCGATCATATCTGCATAATATGGTTAATAATATGAGTTAGATTGATAATAATAAGAGTAATAAGTATAGTATTTGTCGTTCTATCGATCATTTGAGCATAATATGGCTAATAATATGAGTTAGATTGATAATAATAACAGTAATAGGTATTGTAATTGTCGTTCTGTCGATAATATAAGCATAGTATGGCTAATAATATGAGTTAGATTGATAATAATAAGAGTAGTGAGTATAGTAATTCTCGTTCTATCGATCATATAAGCATAATATGGCTAATAATATGAGTTAGATTGACAACAATAAGAGTAACAAGTTTAGTAATTGTCGTTCTATCGATCATATAAACATAATATGGCTAATAATATGAGTTAGATTGATAATACTAAGAGTAGTGAGTATAGTAATTCTCGTTCTATCGATCATATAAGCATAATATGGCTAATAATACGAGTTAGATTGATAATAATAAGAGTAATAAGTATAGTATTTGTCGTTCTATCGATCATTTGAGCATAATATGGCTAATAATATGAGTTAGATTGATAATAATAACAGTAATAGGTATTGTAATTGTCGTTCTATCGATCATATAAGCATAATAAGGCTAATAATACGAGTTAGAGTGATAATACTAAGAGTAGTGAGTATAGTAATTCTCATTCTATCGATCATATAAGCATAATATGGCTAATAATACGAGTTAGATTGATAATAATAAGAGTAATAAGTATAGTATTTGTCGTTCTATCGATTATATAAGCATAATATGGCTAATAATATGAGTTAGATTGATAATAATAAGAGTAATAAGTATAGTAATTGTAGTTCTATCGATCATTTAAGCATAATATGGCTAATAATATGAGTTAGATTGATAATAATAACAGTAATAGGTATTGTAATTGTCGTTCTATCGATAATATAAGCATAATATGGCTAATAATATGAGTTAGATTGATAATACTATGAGTAGTGAGTATAGTAATTCTCGTTCTATCGACCATATAAGCATAATATGGCTAATAATATGAGTTAGATTGATAACAATAAGAGTAACAAGTTTAGTAATTGTCGTTCTATCGATCATATAAACATAATATGGCTAATAATATGAGTTAGATTGATAATAATAAGAGTAATGAGTATAGAAATTGTAGTTCTATCGATCATTTAAGCATAATATGGCTAATAATATGAGTTAGATTGATAATAATAACAGTAATAAGTATAGTAATTGTCGTTCTATCGATAATATAACCATAATATGGCCAATAATATGAGTTAGATTGATAATAATAACAGTAATAGGTATTGTAATTGTCGTTCTATCGATAACATAAGCATAATATGGCTAATAATATGAGTTAGAATGATAATACTAAGAGTAGTGAGTATAGTAATTCTCGTTCTATCGACCATATAAGCATAATATGGCTAATAATATGAGTTAGATTGATAATAATAAGAGTAATGAGTATAGAAATTGTAGTTCTATCGATAATATAACCATAATATGGCCAATAATATGAGTTAGATTGATAATAATAACAGTAATAGGTATTGTAATTGTCGTTCTATCGATAATATAAGCATAATATGGCTAATAATATGAGTTAGATTGATAATACTAAGAGTAGTGAGTATAGTAATTCTCGTTCTATCGATCATATAAGCAGAATATGGCTAATAATATGAGTTAGATTGATAATAATAAGAGTAATGAGTATAGAAATTTAAGTTCTATCGACCATTTAAGCATAATATGGCTAATAATATGAGTTAGATTGATAATGATAACAGTAATAAGTATAGTAATTGTCGTTCTATCGATAATATAACCATAATATGACCAATAATATGAGTTAGATTGATAATAATAACAGTAATAAGTATAGTAATTGTCGTTCTCTCGATAATATAAGCATAATATGGCTAATAATATGAGTTAGATTGATAATACTAAGAGTAGTGAGTATAGTAATTGTCGTTCTATCGATCATATAAGCATAATATGGCTAATAATATGAGTTAGATTGATAATAATAAGAGTAATAAGTATAGTATTTGTCGTTCGATCGATCATATAAGCATAATATGGCTAATAATACGAGTTAGATTGATAATAATAAGAGTAATAACTACAGTAATTGTCGTTCTATCGATCATATAAGCATAATAAGGCTAATAATATGAGTTAGAGTGATAATACTAAGAGTAGTGAGTATAGTAATTCTCATTCTATCGATCATATAAGCATAATATGGCTAATAATACGAGTTAGATTGATAATAATAAGAGTAATAAGTATAGTAATTCTCATTCTATCGATCATATAAGCATAATATGGCTAATAATACGAGTTAGATTGATAATAATAAGAGTAATAAGTATAGTAATTGTCGTTATATCGGTCATATAACCATAATATGGCTAATAGCATGAGTTAGATTGATAATAATAAGAGTAATGGGTATAGTAATTGTCGTCCTATCGATCATATCTGCATAATATGGTTAATAATATGAGTTAGATTGATAATAGTGAGAGTAATAAATATATTAATTGCCGTTCTATCGCTCATATAAGCACAATATGGCCAATAATATGAGTTAGATTGATAATAATAAGAGTAATAAGTATAGTAATTGTCGTTCTATCCATCATATAAGCATAATATGGCTAATAATATTAGTTAGATTGATAATAATAAGTGTAATAAGTATAGTAATTGTCGTTCTATCGCTCATATAAGCACAATATGGCTAATAATATGAGTTAGATTGATAATAATAAGAGTAATAAGTATAGTAATTGTCGTTCTATCGATCATATAAGCATAATATGGCTAATAATATGAGTTAGAGTGATAATACTAAGAGTAGTGAGTATAGTAATTCTCATTCTATCGATCATATAAGCATAATATGGCTAATAATACGAGTTAGATTGATAATAATATGAGTAATGAGTATAGTAATGGTCGTTCTATCGATCATATAAGCATAATATGGCTAATAATATGAGTTAGATTGATAATAATAAGAGAAATAAGTATAGTATTTGTCGTTCTATCGATCATATAAGCATAATATGGCTAATAATACGAGTTAGATTGATAATAATAAGAGTAATAACTACAGTAATTGTCGTTCTATCGATCATATAAGCATAATAAGGCTAATAATATGAGTTAGAGTGATAATACTAAGAGTAGTGAGTATAGTAATTCTCATTCTATCGATCATATAAGCATAATATGGCTAATAATACGAGTTAGATTGATAATAATAAGAGTAATAAGTGTAGTAATTGTCGTTCTATCGATCATTTAAGCATAATATGGCTAATAATATGAGTTAGATTGATAATAATAAGAGTAATAAGTATAGTAATTGTCGTTCTATCGCTCATATAAGCACAATATGGCTAATAATATGAGTTAGATTGATAATAATAAGAGTAATAAGTATAGTAATTGTCGTTCTATCGATCATATAAGCATAATATGGCTAATAATATGAGTTACATTGATAATAATAAGTGTAATAAGTATAGTAATAGACGTTCTATCGATCATATAAGCATAATATGGCTAATAATATGCGTTAGATTGATAATAATAAGAGTAATGAGTATAGTAATGGTCGTTCTATCGATCATTTAAGCATAATATGGCTAATAATATGAGTTAGATTGATAATAATAAGAGTAATGAGTATAGTAATTGTAGTTCTATCGATCATATCTGCATAATATGGTTAATAATATGAGTTAGATTGATAATAATAAGAGTAATAAGTATAGTATTTGTCGTTCTATCGATCATTTGAGCATAATATGGCTAATAATATGAGTTAGATTGATAATAATAACAGTAATAGGTATTGTAATTGTCGTTCTGTCGATAATATAAGCATAGTATGGCTAATAATATGAGTTAGATTGATAATAATAAGAGTAGTGAGTATAGTAATTCTCGTTCTATCGATCATATAAGCATAATATGGCTAATAATATGAGTTAGATTGACAACAATAAGAGTAACAAGTTTAGTAATTGTCGTTCTATCGATCATATAAACATAATATGGCTAATAATATGAGTTAGATTGATAATACTAAGAGTAGTGAGTATAGTAATTCTCGTTCTATCGATCATATAAGCATAATATGGCTAATAATACGAGTTAGATTGATAATAATAAGAGTAATAAGTATAGTATTTGTCGTTCTATCGATCATTTGAGCATAATATGGCTAATAATATGAGTTAGATTGATAATAATAACAGTAATAGGTATTGTAATTGTCGTTCTATCGATCATATAAGCATAATAAGGCTAATAATACGAGTTAGAGTGATAATACTAAGAGTAGTGAGTATAGTAATTCTCATTCTATCGATCATATAAGCATAATATGGCTAATAATACGAGTTAGATTGATAATAATAAGAGTAATAAGTATAGTATTTGTCGTTCTATCGATTATATAAGCATAATATGGCTAATAATATGAGTTAGATTGATAATAATAAGAGTAATAAGTATAGTAATTGTAGTTCTATCGATCATTTAAGCATAATATGGCTAATAATATGAGTTAGATTGATAATAATAACAGTAATAGGTATTGTAATTGTCGTTCTATCGATAATATAAGCATAATATGGCTAATAATATGAGTTAGATTGATAATACTATGAGTAGTGAGTATAGTAATTCTCGTTCTATCGACCATATAAGCATAATATGGCTAATAATATGAGTTAGATTGATAACAATAAGAGTAACAAGTTTAGTAATTGTCGTTCTATCGATCATATAAACATAATATGGCTAATAATATGAGTTAGATTGATAATACTAAGAGTAGTGAGTATAGTAATTCTCGTTCTATCGATCATATAAGCATAATATGGCTAATAATATGAGTTAGATTGATAATAATAAGAGTAATGAGTATAGAAATTGTAGTTCTATCGATCATTTAAGCATAATATGGCTAATAATATGAGTTAGATTGATAATAATAACAGTAATAAGTATAGTAATTGTCGTTCTATCGATAATATAACCATAATATGGCCAATAATATGAGTTAGATTGATAATAATAACAGTAATAGGTATTGTAATTGTCGTTCTATCGATAACATAAGCATAATATGGCTAATAATATGAGTTAGAATGATAATACTAAGAGTAGTGAGTATAGTAATTCTCGTTCTATCGACCATATAAGCATAATATGGCTAATAATATGAGTTAGATTGATAATAATAAGAGTAATGAGTATAGAAATTGTAGTTCTATCGATAATATAACCATAATATGGCCAATAATATGAGTTAGATTGATAATAATAACAGTAATAGGTATTGTAATTGTCGTTCTATCGATAATATAAGCATAATATGGCTAATAATATGAGTTAGATTGATAATACTAAGAGTAGTGAGTATAGTAATTCTCGTTCTATCGATCATATAAGCAGAATATGGCTAATAATATGAGTTAGATTGATAATAATAAGAGTAATAAGTATAGTATTTGTCGTTCTATCGATCATATAAGCATAATATGGCTAATAATACGAGTTAGATTGATAATAATAAGAGTAATAACTACAGTAATTGTCGTTCTATCGATCATATAAGCATAATAAGGCTAATAATATGAGTTAGAGTGATAATACTAAGAGTAGTGAGTATAGTAATTCTCATTCTATCGATCATATAAGCATAATATGGCTAATAATACGAGTTAGATTGATAATAATAAGAGTAATAAGTATAGTAATTCTCATTCTATCGATCATATAAGCATAATATGGCTAATAATACGAGTTAGATTGATAACAATAAGAGTAATAAGTGTAGTAATTGTCGTTCTATCGATCATTTAAGCATAATATGGCTAATAATATGAGTTAGATTGATAATAATAAGAGTAATAAGTATAGTAATTGTCGTTCTATCGCTCATATAAGCACAATATGGCTAATAATATGAGTTAGATTGATAATAATAAGAGTAATAAGTATAGTAATTGTCGTTCTATCGATCATATAAGCATAATATGGCTAATAATATGAGTTACATTGATAATAATAAGTGTAATAAGTATAGTAATAGACGTTCTATCGATCATATAAGCATAATATGGCTAATAATATGCGTTAGATTGATAATAATAAGAGTAATGAGTATAGTAATGGTCGTTCTATCGATCATTTAAGCATAATATGGCTAATAATATGAGTTAGATTGATAATAATAAGAGTAATGAGTATAGTAATTGTAGTTCTATCGATCATATCTGCATAATATGGTTAATAATATGAGTTAGATTGATAATAATAAGAGTAATAAGTATAGTATTTGTCGTTCTATCGATCATTTGAGCATAATATGGCTAATAATATGAGTTAGATTGATAATAATAACAGTAATAGGTATTGTAATTGTCGTTCTGTCGATAATATAAGCATAGTATGGCTAATAATATGAGTTAGATTGATAATAATAAGAGTAGTGAGTATAGTAATTCTCGTTCTATCGATCATATAAGCATAATATGGCTAATAATATGAGTTAGATTGACAACAATAAGAGTAACAAGTTTAGTAATTGTCGTTCTATCGATCATATAAACATAATATGGCTAATAATATGAGTTAGATTGATAATACTAAGAGTAGTGAGTATAGTAATTCTCGTTCTATCGATCATATAAGCATAATATGGCTAATAATACGAGTTAGATTGATAATAATAAGAGTAATAAGTATAGTATTTGTCGTTCTATCGATCATTTGAGCATAATATGGCTAATAATATGAGTTAGATTGATAATAATAACAGTAATAGGTATTGTAATTGTCGTTCTATCGATCATATAAGCATAATAAGGCTAATAATACGAGTTAGAGTGATAATACTAAGAGTAGTGAGTATAGTAATTCTCATTCTATCGATCATATAAGCATAATATGGCTAATAATACGAGTTAGATTGATAATAATAAGAGTAATAAGTATAGTATTTGTCGTTCTATCGATTATATAAGCATAATATGGCTAATAATATGAGTTAGATTGATAATAATAAGAGTAATAAGTATAGTAATTGTAGTTCTATCGATCATTTAAGCATAATATGGCTAATAATATGAGTTAGATTGATAATAATAACAGTAATAGGTATTGTAATTGTCGTTCTATCGATAATATAAGCATAATATGGCTAATAATATGAGTTAGATTGATAATACTATGAGTAGTGAGTATAGTAATTCTCGTTCTATCGACCATATAAGCATAATATGGCTAATAATATGAGTTAGATTGATAACAATAAGAGTAACAAGTTTAGTAATTGTCGTTCTATCGATCATATAAACATAATATGGCTAATAATATGAGTTAGATTGATAATACTAAGAGTAGTGAGTATAGTAATTCTCGTTCTATCGATCATATAAGCATAATATGGCTAATAATATGAGTTAGATTGATAATAATAAGAGTAATGAGTATAGAAATTGTAGTTCTATCGATCATTTAAGCATAATATGGCTAATAATATGAGTTAGATTGATAATAATAACAGTAATAAGTATAGTAATTGTCGTTCTATCGATAATATAACCATAATATGGCCAATAATATGAGTTAGATTGATAATAATAACAGTAATAGGTATTGTAATTGTCGTTCTATCGATAACATAAGCATAATATGGCTAATAATATGAGTTAGAATGATAATACTAAGAGTAGTGAGTATAGTAATTCTCGTTCTATCGACCATATAAGCATAATATGGCTAATAATATGAGTTAGATTGATAATAATAAGAGTAATGAGTATAGAAATTGTAGTTCTATCGATAATATAACCATAATATGGCCAATAATATGAGTTAGATTGATAATAATAACAGTAATAGGTATTGTAATTGTCGTTCTATCGATAATATAAGCATAATATGGCTAATAATATGAGTTAGATTGATAATACTAAGAGTAGTGAGTATAGTAATTCTCGTTCTATCGATCATATAAGCAGAATATGGCTAATAATATGAGTTAGATTGATAATAATAAGAGTAATAAGTATAGTATTTGTCGTTCTATCGATCATATAAGCATAATATGGCTAATAATACGAGTTAGATTGATAATAATAAGAGTAATAACTACAGTAATTGTCGTTCTATCGATCATATAAGCATAATAAGGCTAATAATATGAGTTAGAGTGATAATACTAAGAGTAGTGAGTATAGTAATTCTCATTCTATCGATCATATAAGCATAATATGGCTAATAATACGAGTTAGATTGATAATAATAAGAGTAATAAGTATAGTAATTCTCATTCTATCGATCATATAAGCATAATATGGCTAATAATACGAGTTAGATTGATAACAATAAGAGTAATAAGTATAGTAATTGTCGTTATATCGGTCATATAACCATAATATGGCTAATAGCATGAGTTAGATTGATAATAATAAGAGTAATGGGTATAGTAATTGTCGTTCTATCGATCATATCTGCATAATATGGTTAATAATATGTGTTAGATTGATAATAGTGAGAGTAATAAATATATTAATTGCCGTTCTATCGCTCATATAAGCACAATATGGCCAATAATATGAGTTAGATTGATAATAATAAGAGTAATAAGTATAGTAATTGTCGTTCTATCCATCATATAAGCATAATATGGCTAATAATATTAGTTAGATTGATAATAATAAGTGTAATAAGTATAGTAATTGTCGTTCTATCGCTCATATAAGCACAATATGGCTAATAATATGAGTTAGATTGATAATAATAAGAGTAATAAGTATAGTAATTGTCGTTCTATCGATCATATAAGCATAATATGGCTAATAATATGAGTTAGAGTGATAATACTAAGAGTAGTGAGTATAGTAATTCTCATTCTATCGATCATATAAGCATAATATGGCTAATAATACGAGTTAGATTGATAATAATATGAGTAATGAGTATAGTAATGGTCGTTCTATCGATCATATAAGCATAATATGGCTAATAATATGAGTTAGATTGATAATAATAAGAGAAATAAGTATAGTATTTGTCGTTCTATCGATCATATAAGCATAATATGGCTAATAATACGAGTTAGATTGATAATAATAAGAGTAATAACTACAGTAAGTGTCGTTCTATCGATCATATAAGCATAATAAGGCTAATAATATGAGTTAGAGTGATAATACTAAGAGTAGTGAGTATAGTAATTCTCATTCTATCGATCATATAAGCATAATATGGCTAATAATACGAGTTAGATTGATAATAATAAGAGTAATAAGTGTAGTAATTGTCGTTCTATCGATCATTTAAGCATAATATGGCTAATAATATGAGTTAGATTGATAATAATAACAGTAATAGGTATTGTAATTGTCGTTCTATCGATAATATAAGCATAATATGGCTAATAATATGAGTTAGATTGATAATACTATGAGTAGTGAGTATAGTAATTCTCGTTCTATCGACCATATAAGCATAATATGGCTAATAATTTGAGTTAGATTGATAACAATAAGAGTAACAAGTTTAGTAATTGTCGTTCTATCGATCATATAAACATAATATGGCTAATAATATGAGTTAGATTGATAATACTAAGAGTAGTGAGTATAGTAATTCTCGTTCTATCGATCATATAAGCATAATATGGCTAATAATATGAGTTAGATTGATAATAATAAGAGTAATGAGTATAGAAATTGTAGTTCTATCGATCATTTAAGCATAATATGGCTAATAATATGAGTTAGATTGATAATAATAACAGTAATAAGTATAGTAATTGTCGTTCTATCGATAATATAACCATAATATGGCCAATAATATGAGTTAGATTGATAATAATAACAGTAATAGGTATTGTAATTGTCGTTCTATCGATAACATAAGCATAATATGGCTAATAATATGAGTTAGAATGATAATACTAAGAGTAGTGAGTATAGTAATTCTCGTTCTATCGACCATATAAGCATAATATGGCTAATAATATGAGTTAGATTGATAATAATAAGAGTAATGAGTATAGAAATTGTAGTTCTATCGATAATATAACCATAATATGGCCAATAATATGAGTTAGATTGATAATAATAACAGTAATAGGTATTGTAATTGTCGTTCTATCGATAATATAAGCATAATATGGCTAATAATATGAGTTAGATTGATAATACTAAGAGTAGTGAGTATAGTAATTCTCGTTCTATCGATCATATAAGCAGAATATCGCTAATAATATGAGTTAGATTGATAATAATAAGAGTAATAAGTATAGTATTTGTCGTTCTATCGATCATATAAGCATAATATGGCTAATAATACGAGTTAGATTGATAATAATAAGAGTAATAACTACAGTAATTGTCGTTCTATCGATCATATAAGCATAATAAGGCTAATAATATGAGTTAGAGTGATAATACTAAGAGTAGTGAGTATAGTAATTCTCATTCTATCGATCATATAAGCATAATATGGCTAATAATACGAGTTAGATTGATAATAATAAGAGTAATAAGTATAGTAATTCTCATTCTATCGATCATATAAGCATAATATGGCTAATAATACGAGTTAGATTGATAACAATAAGAGTAATAAGTATAGTAATTGTCGTTATATCGGTCATATAACCATAATATGGCTAATAGCATGAGTTAGATTGATAATAATAAGAGTAATGGGTATAGTAATTGTCGTTCTATCGATCATATCTGCATAATATGGTTAATAATATGTGTTAGATTGATAATAGTGAGAGTAATAAATATATTAATTGCCGTTCTATCGCTCATATAAGCACAATATGGCCAATAATATGAGTTAGATTGATAATAATAAGAGTAATAAGTATAGTAATTGTCGTTCTATCCATCATATAAGCATAATATGGCTAATAATATTAGTTAGATTGATAATAATAAGTGTAATAAGTATAGTAATTGTCGTTCTATCGCTCATATAAGCACAATATGGCTAATAATATGAGTTAGATTGATAATAATAAGAGTAATAAGTATAGTAATTGTCGTTCTATCGATCATATAAGCATAATATGGCTAATAATATGAGTTAGAGTGATAATACTAAGAGTAGTGAGTATAGTAATTCTCATTCTATCGATCATATAAGCATAATATGGCTAATAATACGAGTTAGATTGATAATAATATGAGTAATGAGTATAGTAATGGTCGTTCTATCGATCATATAAGCATAATATGGCTAATAATATGAGTTAGATTGATAATAATAAGAGAAATAAGTATAGTATTTGTCGTTCTATCGATCATATAAGCATAATATGGCTAATAATACGAGTTAGATTGATAATAATAAGAGTAATAACTACAGTAAGTGTCGTTCTATCGATCATATAAGCATAATAAGGCTAATAATATGAGTTAGAGTGATAATACTAAGAGTAGTGAGTATAGTAATTCTCATTCTATCGATCATATAAGCATAATATGGCTAATAATACGAGTTAGATTGATAATAATAAGAGTAATAAGTGTAGTAATTGTCGTTCTATCGATCATTTAAGCATAATATGGCTAATAATATGAGTTAGATTGATAATAATAAGAGTAATAAGTATAGTAATTGTCGTTCTATCGCGCATATAAGCACAATATGGCTAATAATATGAGTTAGATTGATAATAATAAGAGTAATAAGTATAGTAATTGTCGTTCTATCGATCATATAAGCATAATATGGCTAATAATATGAGTTACATTGATAATAATAAGTGTAATAAGTATAGTAATAGACGTTCTATCGATCATATAAGCATAATATGGCTAATAATATGCGTTAGATTGATAATAATAAGAGTAATGAGTATAGTAATGGTCGTTCTATCGATCATTTAAGCATAATATGGCTAATAATATGAGTTAGATTGATAATAATAAGAGTAATGAGTATAGTAATTGTAGTTCTATCGATCATATCTGCATAATATGGTTAATAATATGAGTTAGATTGATAATAATAAGAGTAATAAGTATAGTATTTGTCGTTCTATCGATCATTTGAGCATAATATGGCTAATAATATGAGTTAGATTGATAATAATAACAGTAATAGGTATTGTAATTGTCGTTCTGTCGATAATATAAGCATAGTATGGCTAATAATATGAGTTAGATTGATAATACTAAGAGTAGTGAGTATAGTAATTCTCGTTCTATCGATCATATAAGCATAATATGGCTAATAATATGAGTTAGATTGACAACAATAAGAGTAACAAGTTTAGTAATTGTCGTTCTATCGATCATATAAGCATAATATGGCTAATAATATGAGTTAGATTGATAATACTAAGAGTAGTGAGTATAGTAATTCTCGTTCTATCGATCATATAAGCATAATATGGCTGATAATATGCGTTAGATTGATAATAATAAGAGTAATGAGTATAGTAATTGTAGTTCTATCGATCATATCTGCATAATATTGTTAATAATATGAGTTAGATTGATAATAATAAGAGTAGTGAGTATAGTAATTCTCGTTCTATCGATCATATAAGCATAATATGGCTAATAATATGAGTTAGATTGATAATAATAAGAGTAATGAGTATAGAAATTTAAGTTCTATCGACCATTTAAGCATAATATGGCTAATAATATGAGTTAGATTGATAATGATAACAGTAATAAGTATAGTAATTGTCGTTCTATCGATAATATAACCATAATATGACCAATAATATGAGTTAGATTGATAATAATAACAGTAATAAGTATAGTAATTGTCGTTCTCTCGATAATATAAGCATAATATGGCTAATAATATGAGTTAGATTGATAATACTAAGAGTAGTGAGTATAGTAATTGTCGTTCTATCGATCATATAAGCATAATATGGCTAATAATATGAGTTAGATTGATAATAATAAGAGTAATAAGTATAGTATTTGTCGTTCGATCGATCATATAAGCATAATATGGCTAATAATACGAGTTAGATTGATAATAATAAGAGTAATAACTACAGTAATTGTCGTTCTATCGATCATATAAGCATAATAAGGCTAATAATATGAGTTAGAGTGATAATACTAAGAGTAGTGAGTATAGTAATTCTCATTCTATCGATCATATAAGCATAATATGGCTAATAATACGAGTTAGATTGATAATAATAAGAGTAATAAGTATAGTAATTCTCATTCTATCGATCATATAAGCATAATATGGCTAATAATACGAGTTAGATTGATAATAATAAGAGTAATAAGTATAGTAATTGTCGTTATATCGGTCATATAACCATAATATGGCTAATAGCATGAGTTAGATTGATAATAATAAGAGTAATGGGTATAGTAATTGTCGTCCTATCGATCATATCTGCATAATATGGTTAATAATATGAGTTAGATTGATAATAGTGAGAGTAATAAATATATTAATTGCCGTTCTATCGCTCATATAAGCACAATATGGCCAATAATATGAGTTAGATTGATAATAATAAGAGTAATAAGTATAGTAATTGTCGTTCTATCCATCATATAAGCATAATATGGCTAATAATATTAGTTAGATTGATAATAATAAGTGTAATAAGTATAGTAATTGTCGTTCTATCGCTCATATAAGCACAATATGGCTAATAATATGAGTTAGATTGATAATAATAAGAGTAATAAGTATAGTAATTGTCGTTCTATCGATCATATAAGCATAATATGGCTAATAATATGAGTTAGAGTGATAATACTAAGAGTAGTGAGTATAGTAATTCTCATTCTATCGATCATATAAGCATAATATGGCTAATAATACGAGTTAGATTGATAATAATATGAGTAATGAGTATAGTAATGGTCGTTCTATCGATCATATAAGCATAATATGGCTAATAATATGAGTTAGATTGATAATAATAAGAGAAATAAGTATAGTATTTGTCGTTCTATCGATCATATAAGCATAATATGGCTAATAATACGAGTTAGATTGATAATAATAAGAGTAATAACTACAGTAATTGTCGTTCTATCGATCATATAAGCATAATAAGGCTAATAATATGAGTTAGAGTGATAATACTAAGAGTAGTGAGTATAGTAATTCTCATTCTATCGATCATATAAGCATAATATGGCTAATAATACGAGTTAGATTGATAATAATAAGAGTAATAAGTGTAGTAATTGTCGTTCTATCGATCATTTAAGCATAATATGGCTAATAATATGAGTTAGATTGATAATAATAAGAGTAATAAGTATAGTAATTGTCGTTCTATCGCTCATATAAGCACAATATGGCTAATAATATGAGTTAGATTGATAATAATAAGAGTAATAAGTATAGTAATTGTCGTTCTATCGATCATATAAGCATAATATGGCTAATAATATGAGTTACATTGATAATAATAAGTGTAATAAGTATAGTAATAGACGTTCTATCGATCATATAAGCATAATATGGCTAATAATATGCGTTAGATTGATAATAATAAGAGTAATGAGTATAGTAATGGTCGTTCTATCGATCATTTAAGCATAATATGGCTAATAATATGAGTTAGATTGATAATAATAAGAGTAATGAGTATAGTAATTGTAGTTCTATCGATCATATCTGCATAATATGGTTAATAATATGAGTTAGATTGATAATAATAAGAGTAATAAGTATAGTATTTGTCGTTCTATCGATCATTTGAGCATAATATGGCTAATAATATGAGTTAGATTGATAATAATAACAGTAATAGGTATTGTAATTGTCGTTCTGTCGATAATATAAGCATAGTATGGCTAATAATATGAGTTAGATTGATAATAATAAGAGTAGTGAGTATAGTAATTCTCGTTCTATCGATCATATAAGCATAATATGGCTAATAATATGAGTTAGATTGACAACAATAAGAGTAACAAGTTTAGTAATTGTCGTTCTATCGATCATATAAACATAATATGGCTAATAATATGAGTTAGATTGATAATACTAAGAGTAGTGAGTATAGTAATTCTCGTTCTATCGATCATATAAGCATAATATGGCTAATAATACGAGTTAGATTGATAATAATAAGAGTAATAAGTATAGTATTTGTCGTTCTATCGATCATTTGAGCATAATATGGCTAATAATATGAGTTAGATTGATAATAATAACAGTAATAGGTATTGTAATTGTCGTTCTATCGATCATATAAGCATAATAAGGCTAATAATACGAGTTAGAGTGATAATACTAAGAGTAGTGAGTATAGTAATTCTCATTCTATCGATCATATAAGCATAATATGGCTAATAATACGAGTTAGATTGATAATAATAAGAGTAATAAGTATAGTATTTGTCGTTCTATCGATTATATAAGCATAATATGGCTAATAATATGAGTTAGATTGATAATAATAAGAGTAATAAGTATAGTAATTGTAGTTCTATCGATCATTTAAGCATAATATGGCTAATAATATGAGTTAGATTGATAATAATAACAGTAATAGGTATTGTAATTGTCGTTCTATCGATAATATAAGCATAATATGGCTAATAATATGAGTTAGATTGATAATACTATGAGTAGTGAGTATAGTAATTCTCGTTCTATCGACCATATAAGCATAATATGGCTAATAATATGAGTTAGATTGATAACAATAAGAGTAACAAGTTTAGTAATTGTCGTTCTATCGATCATATAAACATAATATGGCTAATAATATGAGTTAGATTGATAATACTAAGAGTAGTGAGTATAGTAATTCTCGTTCTATCGATCATATAAGCATAATATGGCTAATAATATGAGTTAGATTGATAATAATAAGAGTAATGAGTATAGAAATTGTAGTTCTATCGATCATTTAAGCATAATATGGCTAATAATATGAGTTAGATTGATAATAATAACAGTAATAAGTATAGTAATTGTCGTTCTATCGATAATATAACCATAATATGGCCAATAATATGAGTTAGATTGATAATAATAACAGTAATAGGTATTGTAATTGTCGTTCTATCGATAACATAAGCATAATATGGCTAATAATATGAGTTAGAATGATAATACTAAGAGTAGTGAGTATAGTAATTCTCGTTCTATCGACCATATAAGCATAATATGGCTAATAATATGAGTTAGATTGATAATAATAAGAGTAATGAGTATAGAAATTGTAGTTCTATCGATAATATAACCATAATATGGCCAATAATATGAGTTAGATTGATAATAATAACAGTAATAGGTATTGTAATTGTCGTTCTATCGATAATATAAGCATAATATGGCTAATAATATGAGTTAGATTGATAATACTAAGAGTAGTGAGTATAGTAATTCTCGTTCTATCGATCATATAAGCAGAATATGGCTAATAATATGAGTTAGATTGATAATAATAAGAGTAATAAGTATAGTATTTGTCGTTCTATCGATCATATAAGCATAATATGGCTAATAATACGAGTTAGATTGATAATAATAAGAGTAATAACTACAGTAATTGTCGTTCTATCGATCATATAAGCATAATAAGGCTAATAATATGAGTTAGAGTGATAATACTAAGAGTAGTGAGTATAGTAATTCTCATTCTATCGATCATATAAGCATAATATGGCTAATAATACGAGTTAGATTGATAATAATAAGAGTAATAAGTATAGTAATTCTCATTCTATCGATCATATAAGCATAACATGGCTAATAATACGAGTTAGATTGATAACAATAAGAGTAATAAGTGTAGTAATTGTCGTTCTATCGATCATTTAAGCATAATATGGCTAATAATATGAGTTAGATTGATAATAATAAGAGTAATAAGTATAGTAATTGTCGTTCTATCGCTCATATAAGCACAATATGGCTAATAATATGAGTTAGATTGATAATAATAAGAGTAATAAGTATAGTAATTGTCGTTCTATCGATCATATAAGCATAATATGGCTAATAATATGAGTTACATTGATAATAATAAGTGTAATAAGTATAGTAATAGACGTTCTATCGATCATATAAGCATAATATGGCTAATAATATGCGTTAGATTGATAATAATAAGAGTAATGAGTATAGTAATGGTCGTTCTATCGATCATTTAAGCATAATATGGCTAATAATATGAGTTAGATTGATAATAATAAGAGTAATGAGTATAGTAATTGTAGTTCTATCGATCATATCTGCATAATATGGTTAATAATATGAGTTAGATTGATAATAATAAGAGTAATAAGTATAGTATTTGTCGTTCTATCGATCATTTGAGCATAATATGGCTAATAATATGAGTTAGATTGATAATAATAACAGTAATAGGTATTGTAATTGTCGTTCTGTCGATAATATAAGCATAGTATGGCTAATAATATGAGTTAGATTGATAATAATAAGAGTAGTGAGTATAGTAATTCTCGTTCTATCGATCATATAAGCATAATATGGCTAATAATATGAGTTAGATTGACAACAATAAGAGTAACAAGTTTAGTAATTGTCGTTCTATCGATCATATAAACATAATATGGCTAATAATATGAGTTAGATTGATAATACTAAGAGTAGTGAGTATAGTAATTCTCGTTCTATCGATCATATAAGCATAATATGGCTAATAATACGAGTTAGATTGATAATAATAAGAGTAATAAGTATAGTATTTGTCGTTCTATCGATCATTTGAGCATAATATGGCTAATAATATGAGTTAGATTGATAATAATAACAGTAATAGGTATTGTAATTGTCGTTCTATCGATCATATAAGCATAATAAGGCTAATAATACGAGTTAGAGTGATAATACTAAGAGTAGTGAGTATAGTAATTCTCATTCTATCGATCATATAAGCATAATATGGCTAATAATACGAGTTAGATTGATAATAATAAGAGTAATAAGTATAGTATTTGTCGTTCTATCGATTATATAAGCATAATATGGCTAATAATATGAGTTAGATTGATAATAATAAGAGTAATAAGTATAGTAATTGTAGTTCTATCGATCATTTAAGCATAATATGGCTAATAATATGAGTTAGATTGATAATAATAACAGTAATAGGTATTGTAATTGTCGTTCTATCGATAATATAAGCATAATATGGCTAATAATATGAGTTAGATTGATAATACTATGAGTAGTGAGTATAGTAATTCTCGTTCTATCGACCATATAAGCATAATATGGCTAATAATATGAGTTAGATTGATAACAATAAGAGTAACAAGTTTAGTAATTGTCGTTCTATCGATCATATAAACATAATATGGCTAATAATATGAGTTAGATTGATAATACTAAGAGTAGTGAGTATAGTAATTCTCGTTCTATCGATCATATAAGCATAATATGGCTAATAATATGAGTTAGATTGATAATAATAAGAGTAATGAGTATAGAAATTGTAGTTCTATCGATCATTTAAGCATAATATGGCTAATAATATGAGTTAGATTGATAATAATAACAGTAATAAGTATAGTAATTGTCGTTCTATCGATAATATAACCATAATATGGCCAATAATATGAGTTAGATTGATAATAATAACAGTAATAGGTATTGTAATTGTCGTTCTATCGATAACATAAGCATAATATGGCTAATAATATGAGTTAGAATGATAATACTAAGAGTAGTGAGTATAGTAATTCTCGTTCTATCGACCATATAAGCATAATATGGCTAATAATATGAGTTAGATTGATAATAATAAGAGTAATGAGTATAGAAATTGTAGTTCTATCGATAATATAACCATAATATGGCCAATAATATGAGTTAGATTGATAATAATAACAGTAATAGGTATTGTAATTGTCGTTCTATCGATAATATAAGCATAATATGGCTAATAATATGAGTTAGATTGATAATACTAAGAGTAGTGAGTATAGTAATTCTCGTTCTATCGATCATATAAGCAGAATATGGCTAATAATATGAGTTAGATTGATAATAATAAGAGTAATAAGTATAGTATTTGTCGTTCTATCGATCATATAAGCATAATATGGCTAATAATACGAGTTAGATTGATAATAATAAGAGTAATAACTACAGTAATTGTCGTTCTATCGATCATATAAGCATAATAAGGCTAATAATATGAGTTAGAGTGATAATACTAAGAGTAGTGAGTATAGTAATTCTCATTCTATCGATCATATAAGCATAATATGGCTAATAATACGAGTTAGATTGATAATAATAAGAGTAATAAGTATAGTAATTCTCATTCTATCGATCATATAAGCATAATATGGCTAATAATACGAGTTAGATTGATAACAATAAGAGTAATAAGTATAGTAATTGTCGTTATATCGGTCATATAACCATAATATGGCTAATAGCATGAGTTAGATTGATAATAATAAGAGTAATGGGTATAGTAATTGTCGTTCTATCGATCATATCTGCATAATATGGTTAATAATATGAGTTAGATTGATAATAGTGAGAGTAATAAATATATTAATTGCCGTTCTATCGCTCATATAAGCACAATATGGCCAATAATATGAGTTAGATTGATAATAATAAGAGTAATAAGTATAGTAATTGTCGTTCTATCCATCATATAAGCATAATATGGCTAATAATATTAGTTAGATTGATAATAATAAGTGTAATAAGTATAGTAATTGTCGTTCTATCGCTCATATAAGCACAATATGGCTAATAATATGAGTTAGATTGATAATAATAAGAGTAATAAGTATAGTAATTGTCGTTCTATCGATCATATAAGCATAATATGGCTAATAATATGAGTTAGAGTGATAATACTAAGAGTAGTGAGTATAGTAATTCTCATTCTATCGATCATATAAGCATAATATGGCTAATAATACGAGTTAGATTGATAATAATATGAGTAATGAGTATAGTAATGGTCGTTCTATCGATCATATAAGCATAATATGGCTAATAATATGAGTTAGATTGATAATAATAAGAGAAATAAGTATAGTATTTGTCGTTCTATCGATCATATAAGCATAATATGGCTAATAATACGAGTTAGATTGATAATAATAAGAGTAATAACTACAGTAAGTGTCGTTCTATCGATCATATAAGCATAATAAGGCTAATAATATGAGTTAGAGTGATAATACTAAGAGTAGTGAGTATAGTAATTCTCATTCTATCGATCATATAAGCATAATATGGCTAATAATACGAGTTAGATTGATAATAATAAGAGTAATAAGTGTAGTAATTGTCGTTCTATCGATCATTTAAGCATAATATGGCTAATAATATGAGTTAGATTGATAATAATAAGAGTAATAAGTATAGTAATTGTCGTTCTATCGCGCATATAAGCACAATATGGCTAATAATATGAGTTAGATTGATAATAATAAGAGTAATAAGTATAGTAATTGTCGTTCTATCGATCATATAAGCATAATATGGCTAATAATATGAGTTACATTGATAATAATAAGTGTAATAAGTATAGTAATAGACGTTCTATCGATCATATAAGCATAATATGGCTAATAATATGCGTTAGATTGATAATAATAAGAGTAATGAGTATAGTAATGGTCGTTCTATCGATCATTTAAGCATAATATGGCTAATAATATGAGTTAGATTGATAATAATAAGAGTAATGAGTATAGTAATTGTAGTTCTATCGATCATATCTGCATAATATGGTTAATAATATGAGTTAGATTGATAATAATAAGAGTAATAAGTATAGTATTTGTCGTTCTATCGATCATTTGAGCATAATATGGCTAATAATATGAGTTAGATTGATAATGATAAGAGTAATGAGTATAGTAATTGTAGTTCTATCGATCATATCTGCATAATATGGTTAATAATATGAGTTAGATTGATAATAATAACAGTAATAAGTATAGTAATTGTCGTTCTATCGATAATATAACCATAATATGGCCAATAATATGAGTTAGATTGATAATAATAACAGTAATAAGTATAGTAATTGTCGTTCTATCGATAATATAAGCATAATATGGCTAATAATATGAGTTAGATTGATAATACTAAGAGTAGTGAGTATAGTAATTGTCGTTCTATCGATCATATAAGCATAATATGGCTAATAATATGAGTTAGATTGATAATAATAAGAGTAATAAGTATAGTATTTGTCGTTCTATCGATCATATAAGCATAATATGGCTAATAATACGAGTTAGATTGATAATAATAAGAGTAATAAGTATAGTAATTGTCGTTCTATCGATCATTTAAGCATAATATGGCTAATAATATGAGTTAGATTGATAATAATAAGAGTAATGAGTATAGTAATGGTCGTTCTATCGATCATTTAAGCATAATATGGCTAATAATATGAGTTAGATTGATAATAATAAGAGTAATGAGTATAGTAATTGTAGTTCTATCGATCATATCTGCATAATATGGTTAATAATATGAGTTAGAGTGATAATAATAAGAGTAATAAGTATAGTATTTGTCGTTCTATCGATCATTTGAGCATAATATGGCTAATAATATGAGTTAGATTGATAATAATAACAGTAGTAGGTATTGTAATTGTCGTTCTATCGATAATATAAGCATAGTATGGCTAATAATATGAGTTAGATTGATAATACTAAGAGTAGTGAGTATAGTAATTCTCGTTCTATCGATCATATAAGCATAATATGGCTAATAATATGAGTTAGATTGACAACAATAAGAGTAACAAGTTTAGTAATTGTCGTTCTATCGATCATATAAGCATAATATGGTTAATAATATGAGTTAGATTGATAATACTAAGAGTAGTGAGTATAGTAATTCTCGTTCTATCGATCATATAAGCATAATATGGCTAATAATATGCGTTAGATTGATAATAATAAGAGTAATGAGTATAGTAATGGTCGTTCTATCGATCATATAAGCATAATATGGCTAATAATATGAGTTAGATTGATAACAATAAGAGTAACAAGTTTAGTAATTGTCGTTCTATCGATCATATAAGCATAATATGGCTAATAATATGAGTTAGATTGATAATACTAAGAGTAGTGAGTATAGTAATTCTCGTTCTATCGATCATATAAGCATAATATGGCTAATAATATGAGTTAGATTGATAATAATAAGAGTAATGAGTATAGAAATTGAAGTTCTATCGACCATTTAAGCATAATATGGCTAATAATATGAATTAGATTGATAATAATAACAGTAATAAGTATAGTAATTGTCGTTCTATCGATAATATAACCATAATATGGCCAATAATATGAGTTAGATTGATAATAATAACAGTAATAAGTATAGTAATTGTCGTTCTATCGATAATATAAGCATAATATGGCTAATAATATGAGTTAGATTGATAATACTAAGAGTAATAAGTATAGTAATTGTCGTTCTATCGATCATTTAAGCATAATATGGCTAATAATATGAGTTAGATTGATAATAATAAGAGTAATGAGTATAGTAATGGTCGTTCTATCGATCATTTAAGCATAATATGGCTAATAATATGAGTTAGATTGATAATAATAAGAGTAATGAGTATAGTAATTGTAGTTCTATCGATCATATCTGCATAATATGGTTAATAATATGAGTTAGAGTGATAATAATAAGAGTAATAAGTATAGTATTTGTCGTTCTATCGATCATTTGAGCATAATATGGCTAATAATATGAGTTAGATTGATAATAATAACAGTAGTAGGTATTGTAATTGTCGTTCTATCGATAATATAAGCATAGTATGGCTAATAATATGAGTTAGATTGATAATACTAAGAGTAGTGAGTATAGTAATTCTCGTTCTATCGATCATATAAGCATAATATGGCTAATAATATGAGTTAGATTGACAACAATAAGAGAAACAAGTTTAGTAATTGTCGTTCTATCGAACATATAAGCATAATATGGCTAATAATATGAGTTAGATTGATAATACTAAGAGTAGTGAGTATAGTAATTCTCGTTCTATCGATCATATAAGCATAATATGGCTAATAATATGCGTTAGATTGATAATAATAAGAGTAATGAGTATAGTAATTGTAGTTCTATCGATCATATCTGCATAATATTGTTAATAATATGAGTTAGATTGATAATAATAAGAGTATTGAGTATAGTAATTCTCGTTCTATCGATCATATAAGCATAATATGGCTAATAATATGAGTTAGATTGATAATAATAAGAGTAATGAGTATAGAAATTGAAGTTCTATCGACCATTTAAGCATAATATGGCTAATAATATGAGTTAGATTGATAATGATAACAGTAATAAGTATAGTAATTGTCGTTCTATCGATAATATAACCATAATATGACCAATAATATGAGTTAGATTGATAATAATAACAGTAATAAGTATAGTAATTGTCGTTCTCTCGATAATATAAGCATAATATGGCTAATAATATGAGTTAGATTGATAATACTAAGAGTAGTGAGTATAGTAATTGTCGTTCTATCGATCATATAAGCATAATATGGCTAATAATATGAGTTAGATTGATAATAATAAGAGTAATAAGTATAGTATTTGTCGTTCTATCGATCATATAAGCATAATATGGCTAATAATACGAGTTAGATTGATAATAATAAGAGTAATAAGTATAGTAATTGTCGTTCTATCGATCATTTAAGCATAATATGGCTAATAATATGAGTTAGATTGATAATAATAAGAGTAATGAGTATAGTAATTGTAGTTCTATCGATCATATCTGCATAATATGGTTAATAATATGAGTTAGATTGATAATAATAAGAGTAATAAGTATAGTATTTGTCGTTCTATCGATCATATAAGCATAATATGGCTAATAATATGAGTTAGATTGATAATAATAAGAGTAATAAGTATAGCAATTGTAGTTCTATCGATCATTTAAGCATAATATGGCTAATAATATGAGTTAGAATGATAATAATAACAGTAATAGGTATTGTAATTGTCGTTCTATCGATAATATAAGCATAATATGGCTAATAACATGAGTTAGATTGATAATACTATGAGTAGTGAGTATAGTAATTCTCGTTCTATCGACCATATAAGCATAATATGGCTAATAATATGAGTTAGATTGATAACAATAAGAGTAACAAGTTTAGTAATTGTCGTTCTATCGATCATATAAACATAATGTGGCTAATAATATGAGTTAGATTGATAATACTAAGAGTAGCGAGTATAGTAATTCTCGTTCTATCGATCATATAAGCATAATATGGCTAATAATATGAGTTAGATTGATAATAATAAGAGTAATGAGTATAGAAATTGTAGTTCTATCGATCATTTAAGCATAATATGGCTAATAATATGAGTTAGATTGATAATAATAACAGTAATAAGTATAGTAATTGTCGTTCTATCGATAATATAACCATAATATGGCCAATAATATGAGTTAGATTGATAATAATAACAGTAATAGGTATTGTAATTGTCGTTCTATCGATAATATAAGCATAATATGGCTAATAATATGAGTTAGATTGATAATACTAAGAGTAGTGAGTATAGTAATTCTCGTTCTATCGACCATATAAGCATAATATGGCTAATAATATGAGTTAGATTGATAATAATAAGAGTAATGAGTATAGAAATTGTAGTTCTATCGATAATATAACCATAATATGGCCAATAATATGAGTTAGATTGATAATAATAACAGTAAAAGGTATTGTAATTGTCGTTCTATCGATAATATAAGCATAATAAGGCTAATAATATGAGTTAGATTGATAATACTAAGAGTAGTGAGTATAGTAATTCTCGTTCTATCGATCATATAAGCAGAATATGGCTAATAATATGAGGTAGATTGATAATAATAAGAGTAATAAGTATAGTATTTGTCGTTCTATCGATCATATAAGCATAATATGGCTAATAATACGAGTTAGATTAATAATAATAAGAGTAATAACTACAGTAATTGTCGTTCTATCGATCACATAAGCATAATAAGGCTAATAATATGAGTTAGAGTGATAATACTAAGAGCAGTGAGTATAGTAATTCTCATTCTATCGATCATATAAGCATAATATGGCTAATAATACGAGTTAGATTGATAATAATAAGAGTAATAAGTATAGTAATTCTCATTCTATCGATCATATAAGCATAATATGGCTAATAATACGAGTTAGATTGATAATAATAAGAGTAATAAGTATAGTAATTGTCGTTATATCGATCATATAACCATAATATGGCTAATAGCATGAGTTAGATTGATAATAATAAGAGTAATGGGTATAGTAATTGTCGTTCCATCGATCATATCTGCATAATATGGTTAATAATATGAGTTAGATTGATAATAGTGAGAGTAATAAATATATTAATTGCCGTTCTATCGCTCATATAAGCACAATATGGCCAATAATATGAGTTAGATTGATAATAATAAGAGTAATAAGTATAGAAATTGTCGTTCTATCCATCATATAAGCATAATATGGCTAATAATATTAGTTAGATTGATAATAATAAGTGTAATAAGTATAGTAATTGTCGTTCTATCGCTCATATAAGCACAATATGGCTAATAATATGAGTTAGATTGATAATAATAAGAGTAATAAGTATAGTAATTGTCGTTCTATCGATCATATAAGCATAATATGGCTAATAATATGAGTTAGAGTGATAATACTAAGAGTAGTGAGTATAGTAATTCTCATTCTATCGATCATATAAGCATAATATGGCTAATAATACGAGTTAGATTGATAATAATATGAGTAATGAGTATAGTAATGGTCGTTCTATCGATCATTTAAGCATAATATGGCTAATAATATGAGTTAGATTGATAATAATAAGAGTAATGAGTATAGTAATTGTAGTTCTATCGATCATATCTGCATAATATGGTTAATAATATGAGTTAGATTGATAATAATAAGAGTAATAAGTATAGTAATTGTCGTTCTATCGATCATATAAGCATAATATGGCTAATAATATGCGTTAGATTGATAATAATAAGAGTAGTGAGTATAGTAATGGTCGTTCTATCGATCATTTAAGCATAATATGGCTAATAATATGAGTTAGATTGATAATAATAAGAGTAATGAGTATAGTAATTGTAGTTCTATCGATCATATCTGCATAATATGGTTAATAATATGAGTTAGATTGATAATAATAAGAGTAATAAGTATAGTATTTGTCGTTCTATCGATCATTTGAGCATAATATGGCTAATAATATGAGTTAGATTGATAATAATAACAGTAATAGGTATTGTAATTGTCGTTCTATCGATAATATAAGCATAGTATGGCTAATAATATGAGTTAGATTGATAATACTAAGAGTAGTGAGTATAGTAATTCTCGTTCTATCGATCATATAAGCATAATATGGCTAATAATATGAGTTAGATTGACAACAATAAGAGTAACAAGTTTAGTAATTGTCGTTCTATCGATCATATAAGCATAATATGGCTAATAATATGAGTTAGATTGATAATACTAAGAGTAGTGAGTATAGTAATTCTCGTTCTATCGATCATATAAGCATAATATGGCTAATAATAGGCGTTAGATTGATAATAATAAGAGTAATGAGTATAGTAATGGTCGTTCTATCGATCATTTAAGCATAATATGGCTAATAATATGAGTTAGATTGATAATAATAAGAGTAATGAGTATAGTAATTGTAGTTCTATCGATCATATCTGCATAATATGGTTAATAATATGAGTTAGATTGATAATAATAAGAGTAGTGAGTATAGTAATTCTCGTTCTATCGATCATATAAGCATAATATGGCTAATAATATGAGTTAGATTGATAACAATAAGAGTAACAAGTTTAGTAATTGTCGTTCTATCGATCATATAAGCATAATATGGCTAATAATATGAGTTAGATTGATAATACTAAGAGTAGTGAGTATAGTAATTCTCGTTCTATCGATCATATAAGCATAATATGGCTAATAATATGAGTTACATTGATAATAATAAGAGTAATGAGTATAGAAATTGAAGTTCTATCGACCATTTAAGCATAATATGGCTAATAATATGAGTTAGATTGATAATAATAACAGTAATAAGTATAGTAATTGTCGTTCTATCGATAATATAACCATAATATGGCCAATAATATGAGTTAGATTGATAATAATAACAGTAATAAGTATAGTAATTGTCGTTCTATCGATAATATAAGCATAATATGGCTAATAATATGAGTTAGATTGATAATACTAAGAGTAGTGAGTATAGTAATTGTCGTTCTATCGATCATATAAGCATAATATGGCTAATAATATGAGTTAGATTGATAATAATAAGAGTAATAAGTATAGTATTTGTCGTTCTATCGATCATATAAGCATAATATGGCTAATAATACGAGTTAGATTGATAATAATAAGAGTAATAAGTATAGTAATTGTCGTTCTATCGATCATTTAAGCATAATATGGCTAATAATATGAGTTAGATTGATAATAATAAGAGTAATGAGTATAGTAATTGTAGTTCTATCGATCATATCTGCATAATATGGTTAATAATATGAGTTAGATTGATAATAATAAGAGTACTAAGTATAGTATTTGTCGTTCTATCGATCATATAAGCATAATATGGCTAATAATATGAGTTAGATTGATAATAATAAGAGTAATAAGTATAGTAATTGTAGTTCTATCGATCATTTAAGCATAATATGGCTAATAATATGAGTTAGATTGATAATAATAACAGTAATAGGTATTGTAATTGTCGTTCTATCGATAATATAAGCATAATATGGCTAATAAAATGAGTTATATTGATAATACTATGAGTATTGAGTATAGTAATTCTCGTTCTATCGACCATATAAGCATAATATGGCTAATAATATGAGTTAGATTGATAACAATAAGAGTAACAAGTTTAGTAATTGTCGTTCTATCGATCATATAAACATAATATGGCTAATAATATGAGTTAGATTGATAATACTAAGAGTAGTGAGTATAGTAATTCTCGTTCTATCGATCATATAAGCATAATATGGCTAATAATATGAGTTAGATTGATAATAATAAGAGAAATGAGTATAGAAATTGTAGTTCTATCGATCATTTAAGCATAATATGGCTAATAATATGAGTTAGATTGATAATAATAACAGTAATAAGTATAGTAATTGTCGTTCTATCGATAATATAACCATAATATGGCCAATAATATGAGTTAGATTGATAATAATAACAGTAATAGGTATTGTAATTGTCGTTCTATCGATAATATAAGCATAATATGGCTAATAATATGAGTTAGATTGATAATAATAAGAGTAATAAGTATAGTAATTGTAGTTCTATCGATCATTTAAGCATAATATCTCTAATAATATGAGTTAGATTGATAATAATAAGAGTAATAAGTATAGTAATTGTAGTTCTATCGATCATTTAAGCATAATATGGCTAATAATATGAGTTAGATTGATAATAATAACAGTAATAGGTATTGTAATTGTCGTTCTATCGATAATATAAGCATAATATGGCTAATAATATGAGTTATATTGATAATACTATGAGTATTGAGTATAGTAATTCTCGTTCTATCGACCATATAAGCATAATATGGCTAATAATATGAGTTAGATTGATAACAATAAGAGTAACAAGTTTTGTAATTGTCGTTCTATCGATCATATAAACATAATATGGCTAATAATATGAGTTAGATTGATAATACTAAGAGTAGTGAGTATAGTAATTCTCGTTCTATCGATCATATAAGCATAATATGGCTAATAATATGAGTTAGATTGATAATAATAAGAGAAATGAGTATAGAAATTGTAGTTCTATCGATCATTTAAGCATAATATGGCTAATAATATGAGTTAGATTGATAATAATAACAGTAATAAGTATAGTAATTGTCGTTCTATCGATAATATAACCATAATATGGCCAATAATATGAGTTAGATTGATAATAATAACAGTAATAGGTATTGTAATTGTCGTTCTATCGATAATATAAGCATAATATGGCTAATAATATGAGTTAGATTGATAATACTAAGAGTAGTGAGTATAGTAATTCTCGTTCTATCGACCATATAAGCATAATATGGCTAATAATATGAGTTAGATTGATAATAATAAGAGTAATGAGTATAGAAATTGTAGTTCTATCGATAATATAACCATAATATGGCCAATAATATGAATTAGATTGATAATAATAACAGTAATAGGTATTGTAATTGTCGTTCTATCGATAATATAAGCATAATATGGCTAATAATATGAGTTAGATTGATAATACTAAGAGTAGTGAGTATAGTAATTCTCGTTCTATCGATCATATAAGCAGACTATGGCTAATAATATGAGTTAGATTGATAATAATAAGAGTAATAAGTATAGTATTTGTCGTTCTATCGATCATATAAGCATAATATGGCTAACAATACGAGTTAGATTGATAATAATAAGAGTAATAACTACAGTAATTGTCGTTCTATCGATCATATAAGCAAAATAAGGCTAATAATATGAGTTAGAGTGATAATACTAAGATTAGTGAGTATAGTAATTCTCATTCTATCGATCATACCTGCATAATATGGTTAATAATATGAGTTAGATTGATAATAGTGAGTGTAATAAATATATTAATTGCCGTTCTATCGCTCATATAAGCACAATATGGCCAATAATATGAGTTAGATTGATAATAATAAGAGTAATAAGTATAGTAATTGTCGTTCTATCCATCATATAAGCATAATATGGCTAATAATATTAGTTAGATTGATAATAATAAGTGTAATATGTATAGTAATTGTCGTTCTATCGCTCATATAAGCACAATATGGCTAATAATATGAGTTAGATTGATAATAATAAGAGTAATAAGTATAGTAATTGTCGTTCTATCGATCATATAAGCATAATATGGCTAATAATATGAGTTAGAGTGATAATACTAAGAGTAGTGAGTATAGTAATTCTCATTCTATCGATCATATAAGCATAATATGGCTAATAATACGAGTTAGATTGATAATAATAAGAGTAATGAGTATAGTAATTGTAGTTCTATCGATCATATCTGCATAATATGGTTAATAATATGAGTTAGATTGATAATAATAAGAGTAATAAGTATAGTATTTGTCGTTCTATCGATCATATAAGCATAATATGGCTAATAATATGAGTTAGATTGATAATAATAAGAGTAATAAGTATAGTGATTGTCGTTCTATCGATCATTTGAGCATAATATGGCTAATAATATGAGTTAGATTGATAATACTAAGAGTAGTGAGTATAGTAATTCTCGTTCTATCGATCATATAAGCATAATATGGCTAATAATATGAGTTAGATTGATAATAATAAGAGTAATGAGTATAGAAATTGTAGTTCTATCGATCATTTAAGCATAATATGGCTAATAATATGAGTTAGATTGATAATAATAACAGTAATAAGTATAGTAATTGTCGTTCTATCGATAATATAACCATAATATGGCCAATAATATGAGTTAGATTGATAATAATAACAGTAATAGGTATTGTAATTGTCGTTCTATCGATAATATAAGCATAATATGGCTAATAATATGAGTTAGATTGATAATACTAAGAGTAGTGAGTATAGTAATTGTCGTTCTATCGATCATATAAGCAGAATATGGCTAATAATATGAGTTAGATTGATAATAATAAGAGTAATAAGTATAGTATTTGTCGTTCTATCGATCATATAAGCATAATATGGCTAATAATACGAGTTAGATTGATAATAATAAGAGTAATAACTACACTAATTGTCGTTCTATCGATCATATAAGCATAATAAGGCTAATAATATGAGTCAGAGTGATAATACTAAGAGTAGTGAGTATAGTAATTCTCATTCTATCGATCATATAAGCATAATATGGCTAATAATACGAGTTAGATTGATAATAATAAGAGTAATAAGTATAGTAATTCTCATTCTATCGATCATACAAGCATAATATGGCTAATAATACGAGTTAGATTGATAATAATAAGAGTAATAAGTATAGTAATTCTCATTCTATCGATCATATAAGCATAATATGGCTAATAATACGAGTTAGATTGATAATAATAAGAGTAATAAGTATAGTAATTGTCGTTATATCGATCATATAAACATAATATGGCTAATAGCATGAGTTAGATTGATAATAATAAGAGTAATGAGTATAGTAATTGTCGTTCTATCGATCATATCTGCATAATATGGTTAATAATATGAGTTAGATTGATAATAGTGACTGTAATAAATATATTAATTGCCGTTCTATCGCTCATATAAGCACAATATGGCCAATAATATGAGTTAGATTGATAATAATAAGAGTAATAAGTATAGTAATTGTCGTTCTATCCATCATATAAGCATAATATGGCTAATAATATTAGTTAGATTGATAATAATAAGTGTAATATGTATAGTAATTGTCGTTCTATCGCTCATATAAGCACAATATGGCTAATAATATGAGTTAGATTGATAATAATAAGAGTAATAAGTATAGTAATTGTCGTTCTATCGATCATATAAGCATAATATGGCTAATAATATGAGTTAGAGTGATAATACTAAGAGTAGTGAGTATAGTAATTCTCATTCTATCGATCATATAAGCATAATATGGCTAATAATACGAGTTAGATTGATAATAATATGAGTAATGAGTATAGTAATGGTCGTTCTATCGATCATATAAGCATAATATGGCTAATAATATGAGTTAGATTGATAATAATAAGAGAAATAAGTATAGTATTTGTCGTTCTATCGATCATATAAGCATAATATGGCTAATAATACGAGTTAGATTGATAATAATAAGAGTAATAACTACAGTAAGTGTCGTTCTATCGATCATATAAGCATAATAAGGCTAATAATATGAGTTAGAGTGATAATACTAAGAGTAGTGAGTATAGTAATTCTCATTCTATCGATCATATAAGCATAATATGGCTAATAATACGAGT
The DNA here is from genome assembly GCF_050947335.1 of Megachile rotundata. Lineage (NCBI taxonomy): Eukaryota > Metazoa > Arthropoda > Insecta > Hymenoptera > Megachilidae > Megachile > Megachile rotundata. The sequence goes on along the minus strand of NW_027474177.1, from coordinate 40,386 downwards.
TAGATTGATAATAATAAGAGTAATAAGTGTAGTAATTGTCGTTCTATCGATCATTTAAGCATAATATGGCTAATAATATGAGTTAGATTGATAATAATAAGAGTAATAAGTATAGTAATTGTCGTTCTATCGCGCATATAAGCACAATATGGCTAATAATATGAGTTAGATTGATAATAATAAGAGTAATAAGTATAGTAATTGTCGTTCTATCGATCATATAAGCATAATATGGCTAATAATATGAGTTACATTGATAATAATAAGTGTAATAAGTATAGTAATAGACGTTCTATCGATCATATAAGCATAATATGGCTAATAATATGCGTTAGATTGATAATAATAAGAGTAATGAGTATAGTAATGGTCGTTCTATCGATCATTTAAGCATAATATGGCTAATAATATGAGTTAGATTGATAATAATAAGAGTAATGAGTATAGTAATTGTAGTTCTATCGATCATATCTGCATAATATGGTTAATAATATGAGTTAGATTGATAATAATAAGAGTAATAAGTATAGTATTTGTCGTTCTATCGATCATTTGAGCATAATATGGCTAATAATATGAGTTAGATTGATAATAATAACAGTAATAGGTATTGTAATTGTCGTTCTGTCGATAATATAAGCATAGTATGGCTAATAATATGAGTTAGATTGATAATAATAAGAGTAATGAGTATAGAAATTTAAGTTCTATCGACCATTTAAGCATAATATGGCTAATAATATGAGTTAGATTGATAATGATAAGAGTAATGAGTATAGTAATTGTAGTTCTATCGATCATATCTGCATAATATGGTTAATAATATGAGTTAGATTGATAATAATAACAGTAATAAGTATAGTAATTGTCGTTCTATCGATAATATAACCATAATATGGCCAATAATATGAGTTAGATTGATAATAATAACAGTAATAAGTATAGTAATTGTCGTTCTATCGATAATATAAGCATAATATGGCTAATAATATGAGTTAGATTGATAATAATAAGAGTAATGAGTATAGTAATGGTCGTTCTATCGATCATTTAAGCATAATATGGCTAATAATATGAGTTAGATTGATAATAATAAGAGTAATGAGTATAGTAATTGTAGTTCTATCGATCATATCTGCATAATATGGTTAATAATATGAGTTAGAGTGATAATAATAAGAGTAATAAGTATAGTATTTGTCGTTCTATCGATCATTTGAGCATAATATGGCTAATAATATGAGTTAGATTGATAATAATAACAGTAGTAGGTATTGTAATTGTCGTTCTATCGATAATATAAGCATAGTATGGCTAATAATATGAGTTAGATTGATAATACTAAGAGTAGTGAGTATAGTAATTCTCGTTCTATCGATCATATAAGCATAATATGGCTAATAATATGAGTTAGATTGACAACAATAAGAGTAACAAGTTTAGTAATTGTCGTTCTATCGATCATATAAGCATAATATGGCTAATAATATGAGTTAGATTGATAATACTAAGAGTAGTGAGTATAGTAATTCTCGTTCTATCGATCATATAAGCATAATATGGCTAATAATATGCGTTAGATTGATAATAATAAGAGTAATGAGTATAGTAATGGTCGTTCTATCGATCATATAAGCATAATATGGCTAATAATATGAGTTAGATTGATAACAATAAGAGTAACAAGTTTAGTAATTGTCGTTCTATCGATCATATAAGCATAATATGGCTAATAATATGAGTTAGATTGATAATACTAAGAGTAGTGAGTATAGTAATTCTCGTTCTATCGATCATATAAGCATAATATGGCTAATAATATGAGTTAGATTGATAATAATAAGAGTAATGAGTATAGAAATTGAAGTTCTATCGACCATTTAAGCATAATATGGCTAATAATATGAATTAGATTGATAATAATAACAGTAATAAGTATAGTAATTGTCGTTCTATCGATAATATAACCATAATATGGCCAATAATATGAGTTAGATTGATAATAATAACAGTAATAAGTATAGTAATTGTCGTTCTATCGATAATATAAGCATAATATGGCTAATAATATGAGTTAGATTGATAATACTAAGAGTAGTGAGTATAGTAATTGTCGTTCTATCGATCATATAAGCATAATATGGCTAATAATATGAGTTAGATTGATAATAATAAGAGTAATAAGTATAGTATTTGTCGTTCTATCGATCATATAAGCATAATATGGCTAATAATACGAGTTAGATTGATAATAATAAGAGTAATAAGTATAGTAATTGTCGTTCTATCGATCATTTAAGCATAATATGGCTAATAATATGAGTTAGATTGATAATAATAAGAGTAATGAGTATAGTAATGGTCGTTCTATCGATCATTTAAGCATAATATGGCTAATAATATGAGTTAGATTGATAATAATAAGAGTAATGAGTATAGTAATTGTAGTTCTATCGATCATATCTGCATAATATGGTTAATAATATGAGTTAGAGTGATAATAATAAGAGTAATAAGTATAGTATTTGTCGTTCTATCGATCATTTGAGCATAATATGGCTAATAATATGAGTTAGATTGATAATAATAACAGTAGTAGGTATTGTAATTGTCGTTCTATCGATAATATAAGCATAGTATGGCTAATAATATGAGTTAGATTGATAATACTAAGAGTAGTGAGTATAGTAATTCTCGTTCTATCGATCATATAAGCATAATATGGCTAATAATATGAGTTAGATTGACAACAATAAGAGTAACAAGTTTAGTAATTGTCGTTCTATCGATCATATAAGCATAATATGGCTAATAATATGAGTTAGATTGATAATACTAAGAGTAGTGAGTATAGTAATTCTCGTTCTATCGATCATATAAGCATAATATGGCTAATAATATGCGTTAGATTGATAATAATAAGAGTAATGAGTATAGTAATTGTAGTTCTATCGATCATATCTGCATAATATTGTTAATAATATGAGTTAGATTGATAATAATAAGAGTATTGAGTATAGTAATTCTCGTTCTATCGATCATATAAGCATAATATGGCTAATAATATGAGTTAGATTGATAATAATAAGAGTAATGAGTATAGAAATTGAAGTTCTATCGACCATTTAAGCATAATATGGCTAATAATATGAGTTAGATTGATAATGATAACAGTAATAAGTATAGTAATTGTCGTTCTATCGATAATATAACCATAATATGACCAATAATATGAGTTAGATTGATAATAATAACAGTAATAAGTATAGTAATTGTCGTTCTCTCGATAATATAAGCATAATATGGCTAATAATATGAGTTAGATTGATAATACTAAGAGTAGTGAGTATAGTAATTGTCGTTCTATCGATCATATAAGCATAATATGGCTAATAATATGAGTTAGATTGATAATAATAAGAGTAATAAGTATAGTATTTGTCGTTCTATCGATCATATAAGCATAATATGGCTAATAATACGAGTTAGATTGATAATAATAAGAGTAATAAGTATAGTAATTGTCGTTCTATCGATCATTTAAGCATAATATGGCTAATAATATGAGTTAGATTGATAATAATAAGAGTAATGAGTATAGTAATTGTAGTTCTATCGATCATATCTGCATAATATGGTTAATAATATGAGTTAGATTGATAATAATAAGAGTAATAAGTATAGTATTTGTCGTTCTATCGATCATATAAGCATAATATGGCTAATAATATGAGTTAGATTGATAATAATAAGAGTAATAAGTATAGCAATTGTAGTTCTATCGATCATTTAAGCATAATATGGCTAATAATATGAGTTAGAATGATAATAATAACAGTAATAGGTATTGTAATTGTCGTTCTATCGATAATATAAGCATAATATGGCTAATAACATGAGTTAGATTGATAATACTATGAGTAGTGAGTATAGTAATTCTCGTTCTATCGACCATATAAGCATAATATGGCTAATAATATGAGTTAGATTGATAACAATAAGAGTAACAAGTTTAGTAATTGTCGTTCTATCGATCATATAAACATAATGTGGCTAATAATATGAGTTAGATTGATAATACTAAGAGTAGCGAGTATAGTAATTCTCGTTCTATCGATCATATAAGCATAATATGGCTAATAATATGAGTTAGATTGATAATAATAAGAGTAATGAGTATAGAAATTGTAGTTCTATCGATCATTTAAGCATAATATGGCTAATAATATGAGTTAGATTGATAATAATAACAGTAATAAGTATAGTAATTGTCGTTCTATCGATAATATAACCATAATATGGCCAATAATATGAGTTAGATTGATAATAATAACAGTAATAGGTATTGTAATTGTCGTTCTATCGATAATATAAGCATAATATGGCTAATAATATGAGTTAGATTGATAATACTAAGAGTAGTGAGTATAGTAATTCTCGTTCTATCGACCATATAAGCATAATATGGCTAATAATATGAGTTAGATTGATAATAATAAGAGTAATGAGTATAGAAATTGTAGTTCTATCGATAATATAACCATAATATGGCCAATAATATGAGTTAGATTGATAATAATAACAGTAAAAGGTATTGTAATTGTCGTTCTATCGATAATATAAGCATAATAAGGCTAATAATATGAGTTAGATTGATAATACTAAGAGTAGTGAGTATAGTAATTCTCGTTCTATCGATCATATAAGCAGAATATGGCTAATAATATGAGGTAGATTGATAATAATAAGAGTAATAAGTATAGTATTTGTCGTTCTATCGATCATATAAGCATAATATGGCTAATAATACGAGTTAGATTGATAATAATAAGAGTAATAACTACAGTAATTGTCGTTCTATCGATCACATAAGCATAATAAGGCTAATAATATGAGTTAGAGTGATAATACTAAGAGCAGTGAGTATAGTAATTCTCATTCTATCGATCATATAAGCATAATATGGCTAATAATACGAGTTAGATTGATAATAATAAGAGTAATAAGTATAGTAATTCTCATTCTATCGATCATATAAGCATAATATGGCTAATAATACGAGTTAGATTGATAATAATAAGAGTAATAAGTATAGTAATTGTCGTTATATCGATCATATAACCATAATATGGCTAATAGCATGAGTTAGATTGATAATAATAAGAGTAATGGGTATAGTAATTGTCGTTCCATCGATCATATCTGCATAATATGGTTAATAATATGAGTTAGATTGATAATAGTGAGAGTAATAAATATATTAATTGCCGTTCTATCGCTCATATAAGCACAATATGGCCAATAATATGAGTTAGATTGATAATAATAAGAGTAATAAGTATAGAAATTGTCGTTCTATCCATCATATAAGCATAATATGGCTAATAATATTAGTTAGATTGATAATAATAAGTGTAATAAGTATAGTAATTGTCGTTCTATCGCTCATATAAGCACAATATGGCTAATAATATGAGTTAGATTGATAATAATAAGAGTAATAAGTATAGTAATTGTCGTTCTATCGATCATATAAGCATAATATGGCTAATAATATGAGTTAGAGTGATAATACTAAGAGTAGTGAGTATAGTAATTCTCATTCTATCGATCATATAAGCATAATATGGCTAATAATACGAGTTAGATTGATAATAATATGAGTAATGAGTATAGTAATGGTCGTTCTATCGATCATTTAAGCATAATATGGCTAATAATATGAGTTAGATTGATAATAATAAGAGTAATGAGTATAGTAATTGTAGTTCTATCGATCATATCTGCATAATATGGTTAATAATATGAGTTAGATTGATAATAATAAGAGTAATAAGTATAGTAATTGTCGTTCTATCGATCATATAAGCATAATATGGCTAATAATATGCGTTAGATTGATAATAATAAGAGTAGTGAGTATAGTAATGGTCGTTCTATCGATCATTTAAGCATAATATGGCTAATAATATGAGTTAGATTGATAATAATAAGAGTAATGAGTATAGTAATTGTAGTTCTATCGATCATATCTGCATAATATGGTTAATAATATGAGTTAGATTGATAATAATAAGAGTAATAAGTATAGTATTTGTCGTTCTATCGATCATTTGAGCATAATATGGCTAATAATATGAGTTAGATTGATAATAATAACAGTAATAGGTATTGTAATTGTCGTTCTATCGATAATATAAGCATAGTATGGCTAATAATATGAGTTAGATTGATAATACTAAGAGTAGTGAGTATAGTAATTCTCGTTCTATCGATCATATAAGCATAATATGGCTAATAATATGAGTTAGATTGACAACAATAAGAGTAACAAGTTTAGTAATTGTCGTTCTATCGATCATATAAGCATAATATGGCTAATAATATGAGTTAGATTGATAATACTAAGAGTAGTGAGTATAGTAATTCTCGTTCTATCGATCATATAAGCATAATATGGCTAATAATAGGCGTTAGATTGATAATAATAAGAGTAATGAGTATAGTAATGGTCGTTCTATCGATCATTTAAGCATAATATGGCTAATAATATGAGTTAGATTGATAATAATAAGAGTAATGAGTATAGTAATTGTAGTTCTATCGATCATATCTGCATAATATGGTTAATAATATGAGTTAGATTGATAATAATAAGAGTAGTGAGTATAGTAATTCTCGTTCTATCGATCATATAAGCATAATATGGCTAATAATATGAGTTAGATTGATAACAATAAGAGTAACAAGTTTAGTAATTGTCGTTCTATCGATCATATAAGCATAATATGGCTAATAATATGAGTTAGATTGATAATACTAAGAGTAGTGAGTATAGTAATTCTCGTTCTATCGATCATATAAGCATAATATGGCTAATAATATGAGTTACATTGATAATAATAAGAGTAATGAGTATAGAAATTGAAGTTCTATCGACCATTTAAGCATAATATGGCTAATAATATGAGTTAGATTGATAATAATAACAGTAATAAGTATAGTAATTGTCGTTCTATCGATAATATAACCATAATATGGCCAATAATATGAGTTAGATTGATAATAATAACAGTAATAAGTATAGTAATTGTCGTTCTATCGATAATATAAGCATAATATGGCTAATAATATGAGTTAGATTGATAATACTAAGAGTAGTGAGTATAGTAATTGTCGTTCTATCGATCATATAAGCATAATATGGCTAATAATATGAGTTAGATTGATAATAATAAGAGTAATAAGTATAGTATTTGTCGTTCTATCGATCATATAAGCATAATATGGCTAATAATACGAGTTAGATTGATAATAATAAGAGTAATAAGTATAGTAATTGTCGTTCTATCGATCATTTAAGCATAATATGGCTAATAATATGAGTTAGATTGATAATAATAAGAGTAATGAGTATAGTAATTGTAGTTCTATCGATCATATCTGCATAATATGGTTAATAATATGAGTTAGATTGATAATAATAAGAGTACTAAGTATAGTATTTGTCGTTCTATCGATCATATAAGCATAATATGGCTAATAATATGAGTTAGATTGATAATAATAAGAGTAATAAGTATAGTAATTGTAGTTCTATCGATCATTTAAGCATAATATGGCTAATAATATGAGTTAGATTGATAATAATAACAGTAATAGGTATTGTAATTGTCGTTCTATCGATAATATAAGCATAATATGGCTAATAAAATGAGTTATATTGATAATACTATGAGTATTGAGTATAGTAATTCTCGTTCTATCGACCATATAAGCATAATATGGCTAATAATATGAGTTAGATTGATAACAATAAGAGTAACAAGTTTAGTAATTGTCGTTCTATCGATCATATAAACATAATATGGCTAATAATATGAGTTAGATTGATAATACTAAGAGTAGTGAGTATAGTAATTCTCGTTCTATCGATCATATAAGCATAATATGGCTAATAATATGAGTTAGATTGATAATAATAAGAGAAATGAGTATAGAAATTGTAGTTCTATCGATCATTTAAGCATAATATGGCTAATAATATGAGTTAGATTGATAATAATAACAGTAATAAGTATAGTAATTGTCGTTCTATCGATAATATAACCATAATATGGCCAATAATATGAGTTAGATTGATAATAATAACAGTAATAGGTATTGTAATTGTCGTTCTATCGATAATATAAGCATAATATGGCTAATAATATGAGTTAGATTGATAATAATAAGAGTAATAAGTATAGTAATTGTAGTTCTATCGATCATTTAAGCATAATATCTCTAATAATATGAGTTAGATTGATAATAATAAGAGTAATAAGTATAGTAATTGTAGTTCTATCGATCATTTAAGCATAATATGGCTAATAATATGAGTTAGATTGATAATAATAACAGTAATAGGTATTGTAATTGTCGTTCTATCGATAATATAAGCATAATATGGCTAATAATATGAGTTATATTGATAATACTATGAGTATTGAGTATAGTAATTCTCGTTCTATCGACCATATAAGCATAATATGGCTAATAATATGAGTTAGATTGATAACAATAAGAGTAACAAGTTTTGTAATTGTCGTTCTATCGATCATATAAACATAATATGGCTAATAATATGAGTTAGATTGATAATACTAAGAGTAGTGAGTATAGTAATTCTCGTTCTATCGATCATATAAGCATAATATGGCTAATAATATGAGTTAGATTGATAATAATAAGAGAAATGAGTATAGAAATTGTAGTTCTATCGATCATTTAAGCATAATATGGCTAATAATATGAGTTAGATTGATAATAATAACAGTAATAAGTATAGTAATTGTCGTTCTATCGATAATATAACCATAATATGGCCAATAATATGAGTTAGATTGATAATAATAACAGTAATAGGTATTGTAATTGTCGTTCTATCGATAATATAAGCATAATATGGCTAATAATATGAGTTAGATTGATAATACTAAGAGTAGTGAGTATAGTAATTCTCGTTCTATCGACCATATAAGCATAATATGGCTAATAATATGAGTTAGATTGATAATAATAAGAGTAATGAGTATAGAAATTGTAGTTCTATCGATAATATAACCATAATATGGCCAATAATATGAGTTAGATTGATAATAATAACAGTAATAGGTATTGTAATTGTCGTTCTATCGATAATATAAGCATAATATGGCTAATAATATGAGTTAGATTGATAATACTAAGAGTAGTGAGTATAGTAATTCTCGTTCTATCGATCATATAAGCAGACTATGGCTAATAATATGAGTTAGATTGATAATAATAAGAGTAATAAGTATAGTATTTGTCGTTCTATCGATCATATAAGCATAATATGGCTAACAATACGAGTTAGATTGATAATAATAAGAGTAATAACTACAGTAATTGTCGTTCTATCGATCATATAAGCAAAATAAGGCTAATAATATGAGTTAGAGTGATAATACTAAGATTAGTGAGTATAGTAATTCTCATTCTATCGATCATACCTGCATAATATGGTTAATAATATGAGTTAGATTGATAATAGTGAGTGTAATAAATATATTAATTGCCGTTCTATCGCTCATATAAGCACAATATGGCCAATAATATGAGTTAGATTGATAATAATAAGAGTAATAAGTATAGTAATTGTCGTTCTATCCATCATATAAGCATAATATGGCTAATAATATTAGTTAGATTGATAATAATAAGTGTAATATGTATAGTAATTGTCGTTCTATCGCTCATATAAGCACAATATGGCTAATAATATGAGTTAGATTGATAATAATAAGAGTAATAAGTATAGTAATTGTCGTTCTATCGATCATATAAGCATAATATGGCTAATAATATGAGTTAGAGTGATAATACTAAGAGTAGTGAGTATAGTAATTCTCATTCTATCGATCATATAAGCATAATATGGCTAATAATACGAGTTAGATTGATAATAATAAGAGTAATGAGTATAGTAATTGTAGTTCTATCGATCATATCTGCATAATATGGTTAATAATATGAGTTAGATTGATAATAATAAGAGTAATAAGTATAGTATTTGTCGTTCTATCGATCATATAAGCATAATATGGCTAATAATATGAGTTAGATTGATAATAATAAGAGTAATAAGTATAGTGATTGTCGTTCTATCGATCATTTGAGCATAATATGGCTAATAATATGAGTTAGATTGATAATACTAAGAGTAGTGAGTATAGTAATTCTCGTTCTATCGATCATATAAGCATAATATGGCTAATAATATGAGTTAGATTGATAATAATAAGAGTAATGAGTATAGAAATTGTAGTTCTATCGATCATTTAAGCATAATATGGCTAATAATATGAGTTAGATTGATAATAATAACAGTAATAAGTATAGTAATTGTCGTTCTATCGATAATATAACCATAATATGGCCAATAATATGAGTTAGATTGATAATAATAACAGTAATAGGTATTGTAATTGTCGTTCTATCGATAATATAAGCATAATATGGCTAATAATATGAGTTAGATTGATAATACTAAGAGTAGTGAGTATAGTAATTGTCGTTCTATCGATCATATAAGCAGAATATGGCTAATAATATGAGTTAGATTGATAATAATAAGAGTAATAAGTATAGTATTTGTCGTTCTATCGATCATATAAGCATAATATGGCTAATAATACGAGTTAGATTGATAATAATAAGAGTAATAACTACACTAATTGTCGTTCTATCGATCATATAAGCATAATAAGGCTAATAATATGAGTCAGAGTGATAATACTAAGAGTAGTGAGTATAGTAATTCTCATTCTATCGATCATATAAGCATAATATGGCTAATAATACGAGTTAGATTGATAATAATAAGAGTAATAAGTATAGTAATTCTCATTCTATCGATCATACAAGCATAATATGGCTAATAATACGAGTTAGATTGATAATAATAAGAGTAATAAGTATAGTAATTCTCATTCTATCGATCATATAAGCATAATATGGCTAATAATACGAGTTAGATTGATAATAATAAGAGTAATAAGTATAGTAATTGTCGTTATATCGATCATATAACCATAATATGGCTAATAGCATGAGTTAGATTGATAATAATAAGAGTAATGAGTATAGTAATTGTCGTTCTATCGATCATATCTGCATAATATGGTTAATAATATGAGTTAGATTGATAATAGTGAGTGTAATAAATATATTAATTGCCGTTCTATCGCTCATATAAGCACAATATGGCCAATAATATGAGTTAGATTGATAATAATAAGAGTAATAAGTATAGTAATTGTCGTTCTATCCATCATATAAGCATAATATGGCTAATAATATTAGTTAGATTGATAATAATAAGTGTAATATGTATAGTAATTGTCGTTCTATCGCTCATATAAGCACAATATGGCTAATAATATGAGTTAGATTGATAATAATAAGAGTAATAAGTATAGTAATTGTCGCTCTATCGATCATATAAGCATAATATGGCTAATAATATGAGTTAGAGTGATAATACTAAGAGTAGTGAGTATAGTAATTCTCATTCTATCGATCATATAAGCATAATATGGCTAATAATATGCGTTAGATTGATAATAATAAGAGTAATGAGTATAGTAATGGTCGTTCTATCGATCATTTAAGCATAATATGGCTAATAATATGAGTTAGATTGATAATAATAAGAGTAATGAGTATAGTAATTGTCGTTCTATCGATCATATAAGCATAATATGGCTAATAATATGAGTTAGAGTGATAATACTAAGAGTAGTGAGTATAGTAATTCTCATTCTATTGATCATATAAGCATAATATGGCTAATAATACGAGTTAGATTGATAATAATATGAGTAATGAGTATAGTAATGGTCGTTCTATCGATCATTTAAGCATAATATGGCTAATAATATGAGTTAGATTGATAATAATAAGAGTAATGAGTATAGTAATTGTAGTTCTATCGATCATATCTGCATAATATGGTTAATAATATGAGTTAGATTGATAATAATAAGAGTAATAAGTATAGTAATTGTCGTTCTATCGATCAAATAAGCATAATATGGCTAATAATATGCGTTAGATTGATAATAATAAGAGTAGTGAGTATAGTAATGGTCGTTCTATCGATCATTTAAGCATAATATGGCTAATAATATGAGTTAGATTGATAATAATAAGAGTAATGAGTATAGTAATTGTAGTTCTATCGATCATATCTGCATAATATGGTTAATAATATGAGTTAGATTGATAATAATAAGAGTAATAAGTATAGTATTTGTCGTTCTATCGATCATTTGAGCATAATATGGCTAATAATATGAGTTAGATTGATAATAATAACAGTAATAGGTATTGTAATTGTCGTTCTATCGATAATATAAGCATAGTATGGCTAATAATATGAGTTAGATTGATAATACTAAGAGTAGTGAGTATAGTAATTCTCGTTCTATCGATCATATAAGCATAATATGGCTAATAATATGAGTTAGATTGACAACAATAAGAGTAACAAGTTTAGTAATTGTCGTTCTATCGATCATATAAGCATAATATGGCTAATAATATGAGTTAATTGATAATACTAAGAGTAGTGAGTATAGTAATTCTCGTTCTATCGATCATATAAGCATAATATGGCTAATAATATGCGTTAGATTGATAATAATAAGAGTAATGAGTATAGTAATGGTCGTTCTATCGATCATTTAAGCATAATATGGCTAATAATATGAGTTAGATTGATAATAATAAGAGTAATGAGTATAGTAATTGTAGTTCTATCGATCATATCTGCATAATATGGTTAATAATATGAGTTAGATTGATAATAATAAGAGTAGTGAGTATAGTAATTCTCGTTCTATCGATCATATAAGCATAATATGGCTAATAATATGAGTTAGATTGATAACAATAAGAGTAACAAGTTTAGTAATTGTCGTTCTATCGATCATATAAGCATAATATGGCTAATAATATGAGTTAGATTGATAATACTAAGAGTAGTGAGTATAGTAATTCTCGTTCTATCGATCATATAAGCATAATATGGCTAATAATATGAGTTAGATTGATAATAATAAGAGTAATGAGTATAGAAATTGAAGTTCTATCGACCATTTAAGCATAATATGGCTAATAATATGAGTTAGATTGATAATAATAACAGTAATAAGTATAGTAATTGTCGTTCTATCGATAATATAACCATAATATGGCCAATAATATGAGTTAGATTGATAATAATAACAGTAATAAGTATAGTAATTGTCGTTCTATCGATAATATAAGCATAATATGGCTAATAATATGAGTTAGATTGATAATACTAAGAGTAGTGAGTATAGTAATTGTCGTTCTATCGATCATATAAGCATAATATGGCTAATAATATGAGTTAGATTGATAATAATAAGAGTAATAAGTATAGTATTTGTCGTTCTATCGATCATATAAGCATAATATGGCTAATAATACGAGTTAGATTGATAATAATAAGAGTAATAAGTATAGTAATTGTCGTTCTATCGATCATTTAAGCATAATATGGCTAATAATATGAGTTAGATTGATAATAATAAGAGTAATGAGTATAGTAATTGTAGTTCTATCGATCATATCTGCATAATATGGTTAATAATATGAGTTAGATTGATAATAATAAGAGTACTAAGTATAGTATTTGTCGTTCTATCGATCATATAAGCATAATATGGCTAATAATATGAGTTAGATTGATAATAATAAGAGTAATAAGTATAGTAATTGTAGTTCTATCGATCATTTAAGCATAATATGGCTAATAATATGAGTTAGATTGATAATAATAACAGTAATAGGTATTGTAATTGTCGTTCTATCGATAATATAAGCATAATATGGCTAATAAAATGAGTTATATTGATAATACTATGAGTATTGAGTATAGTAATTCTCGTTCTATCGACCATATAAGCATAATATGGCTAATAATATGAGTTAGATTGATAACAATAAGAGTAACAAGTTTAGTAATTGTCGTTCTATCGATCATATAAACATAATATGGCTAATAATATGAGTTAGATTGATAATACTAAGAGTAGTGAGTATAGTAATTCTCGTTCTATCGATCATATAAGCATAATATGGCTAATAATATGAGTTAGATTGATAATAATAAGAGAAATGAGTATAGAAATTGTAGTTCTATCGATCATTTAAGCATAATATGGCTAATAATATGAGTTAGATTGATAATAATAACAGTAATAAGTATAGTAATTGTCGTTCTATCGATAATATAACCATAATATGGCCAATAATATGAGTTAGATTGATAATAATAACAGTAATAGGTATTGTAATTGTCGTTCTATCGATAATATAAGCATAATATGGCTAATAATATGAGTTAGATTGATAATAATAAGAGTAATAAGTATAGTAATTGTAGTTCTATCGATCATTTAAGCATAATATGGCTAATAATATGAGTTAGATTGATAATAATAAGAGTAATAAGTATAGTAATTGTATTTCTATCGATCATTTAAGCATAATATGGCTAATAATATGAGTTAGATTGATAATAATAACAGTAATAGGTATTGTAATTGTCCTTCTATCGATAATATAAGCATAATATGGCTAATAATATGAGTTATATTGATAATACTATGAGTATTGAGTATAGTAATTCTCGTTCTATCGACCATATAAGCATAATATGGCTAATAATATGAGTTAGATTGATAACAATAAGAGTAACAAGTTTAGTAATTGTCGTTCTATCGATCATATAAACATAATATGGCTAATAATATGAGTTAGATTGATAATACTAAGAGTAGTGAGTATAGTAATTCTCGTTCTATCGATCATATAAGCATAATATGGCTAATAATATGAGTTAGATTGATAATAATAAGAGAAATGAGTATAGAAATTGTAGTTCTATCGATCATTTAAGCATAATATGGCTAATAATATGAGTTAGATTGATAATAATAACAGTAATAAGTATAGTAATTGTCGTTCTATCGATAATATAACCATAATATGGCCAATAATAT
Source organism: Megachile rotundata (assembly GCF_050947335.1). Taxonomy (NCBI): domain Eukaryota; kingdom Metazoa; phylum Arthropoda; class Insecta; order Hymenoptera; family Megachilidae; genus Megachile; species Megachile rotundata. The sequence goes on along the minus strand of NW_027474177.1, from coordinate 25,285 downwards.
GAGTTAGATTGATAATAATAACAGTAATAGGTATTGTAATTGTCGTTCTATCGATAATATAAGCATAATATGGCTAATAATATGAGTTAGATTGATAATACTAAGAGTAGTGAGTATAGTAATTCTCGTTCTATCGACCATATAAGCATAATATGGCTAATAATATGAGTTAGATTGATAATAATAAGAGTAATGAGTATAGAAATTGTAGTTCTATCGATAATATAACCATAATATGGCCAATAATATGAGTTAGATTGATAATAATAACAGTAATAGGTATTGTAATTGTCGTTCTATCGATAATATAAGCATAATATGGCTAATAATATGAGTTAGATTGATAATACTAAGAGTAGTGAGTATAGTAATTCTCGTTCTATCGATCATATAAGCAGACTATGGCTAATAATATGAGTTAGATTGATAATAATAAGAGTAATAAGTATAGTATTTGTCGTTCTATCGATCATATAAGCATAATATGGCTAACAATACGAGTTAGATTGATAATAATAAGAGTAATAACTACAGTAATTGTCGTTCTATCGATCATATAAGCAAAATAAGGCTAATAATATGAGTTAGAGTGATAATACTAAGATTAGTGAGTATAGTAATTCTCATTCTATCGATCATATAAGCATA
>NW_027474177.1:0-24537 GCF_050947335.1 Megachile rotundata | reverse complement strand
TATGATCGATAGAACGACAATTACTATACTTATTACTCTTATTATTATCAAGCTAACTCATATTATTAGCGATATTATGCTTATATGATCGATAGAACGACAATTACTATACTTATTACTCTTATTATTATCAATCTAATTCATATTATTAGCCATATTATGCTTATATGATCGATAGAACGACAATTACTATACTTATTACTCTTATTATTATCAATCTAATTCATATTATTAGCCATATTATGCTTATATGATCGATAGAACGACAATTACTATAATTATTACTCATATTATTATCAATCTAAATGATATTATTCGCCATATTATGCTAATATGATCGATAGAACGACAATTACTATACTTATTACTCTTATTATTATCAATCTAATTCATATTATTAGCCATATTATGCTTATATGATCGATAGAACGACAATTACTAAACTTATTACTCTTATTATTATCAAGCTAACTCATATTATTAGCCATATTATGCTTATATGATCGATAGACCGACAATTACTATACTTATTGCACTCATTACTATTAATCTAACTCATATTATTAACCATATTGTGCAGATATGATCGATAGAACGACAATTACTATACTTATTACTCTTATTATTATCAAGCTAACTCATATTATTAGCCGTATTATGCTTATGTGATCGATAGAACGACAATTACTATACTTATTACTCTTATTATTATCAATCTAAATCATATTATTCGCCATATTATGCTTATATGGTCGATAGAACGGCAATTAATATACTTATTACTCTTATTATTATCAATCTAACTCGTATTATTAGCCATATTATGCTTCCATGGTCGATAGAACGACAATTACTATACTTATGACTCTTATTATTATCAATCTAACTCATATTATTAGCCATATTATGCTTATATGATCGATAGAACGACAATTACTATACTTATTACTCTTATTATTATCAATCTAAATCATATTATTCGCCATACTATTCTTATATGATCGATAGAACGACAATTACTATACTTATTACACTCATTACTATTAATCTAACTCATATTATTAACCATATTGTGCAGACATGATCGATAGAACGACAATTACTATACTTATTACTCTTATTATTAACAATCTAACTCGTATTATTAGCCATATTATGCTTCCATGGTCGATAGAACGACAATTACTATACCTATTATTCATATTATTATTAATATAATAAATATTATTAACCATATTATGCTTATATGATCGATAGAACGACAATTACTATACTTATTACTCTTATTATTATCAATCTAACTCATATTATTAGCCATATTGTGCTTATATGATCGATAGAACGACAATTACTATACTTAGTACACTCATTACTATTAATCTAACTCATATTATTAACCATATTGTGCAGATATGATCGATAGAACGACAATTACTATACTTATTACTCTTATTATTATCAAGCTAACTCATATTATTAGCGATATTATGCTTATATGATCCATAGAACGACAATTACTATACTTATTACTCTTATTATTATCAATCTAAATCATATTATTAGCCATATTATGCTTATATGATCGATAGAACGACAATTACTATACTTATTACTCTTATTATTATCAATCTAAATCATATTATTCGCCATATTACTCTTATATGATCGATAGAACGACAATTACTATACTTATTACACTCATTACTATTAATCTAACTCATATTATTAACCATATTGTGCAGATATGATCGATAGAACGACAATTACTAAACTTATTACTCTTATTATTATCAAGCTAACTCATATTATTAGCGATATTATGCTTATATGACCGATAGAACGACAATTACTATACTTATTACTCTTATTATTATCAATCTCATATTATTAGCCATATTATGCTTCCATGGTCGATAGAACGACAATTACTATACTTATTATTCTTATTATTATTAATCTATCTCATATTATTAACCATATTATGCAGATATGATCGATAGAACGACAATTACTATACTTATTACTCTTATTATTATCAATCTAACTCATATTATTAGCCATATTATGCTTATATGATCGATAGAACGACAATTACTATACTTATTACTCTTATTATTATCAATCTAATTCATATTATTAGCCATATTATGCTTATATGATCGATAGAACGACAATTACTATAATTAATACTCATATTATTATCAATCTAAATGATATTATTCGCCATATTATGCTAATATGATCGATAGAACGACAATTACTATACTTATTACTCTTATTATTATCAATCTAATTCATATTATTAGCCATATTATGCTTATATGATCGATAGAACGACAATTACTATAATTATTACTCATATTATTATCAATCTAAATGATATTATTCGCCATATTATGCTAATATGATCGATAGAACGACAATTACTATAGTTATTACTCTTATTATTATCAATCTAACTCATATTATTAGCCATATTATGCTTATATGATCGATAGACCGACAATTACTATACTTATTGCACTCATTACTGTTAATCTAACTCATATTATTAACCATATTGTGCAGATATGATCGATAGAACGACAATTACTATACTTATTACTCTTATTATTATCAAGCTAACTCATATTATTAGCCGTATTATGCTTATGTGATCGATAGAACGACAATTACTATACTTATTACTCTTATTATTATCAATCTAAATCATATTATTCGCCATATTATGCTTATATGGTCGATAGAACGGCAATTAATATACTTATTACTCTTATTATTATCAATCTAACTCGTATTATTAGCCATATTATGCTTCCATGGTCGATAGAACGACAATTACTATACTTATTATTCATATTATTATTAATCTAATAAATATTATTAACCATATTATGCTTATATGATCGATAGAACGACAATTACTATACTTATGACTCTTATTATTATCAATCTAACTCATATTATTAGCCATATTGTGCTTATATGATCGATAGAACGATAATTACTATACTTATTACTCTTATTATTATCAATCTAAATCATATTATTCGCCATATTACGCTTATATGATCGATAGAACGACAATTACTATACTTATTACACTCATTACTATTAATCTAACTCATATTATTAACCATATTGTGCAGATATGATCGATAGAACGACAATTACTATACTTATTACTCTTATTATTATCAATCTAACTCGTATTATTAGCCATATTATGCTTCCATGGTCGATAGAACGACAATTACTATACCTATTATTCATATTATTATTAATATAATAAATATTATTAACCATATTATGCTTATATGATCGATAGAACGACAATTACTATACTTATTACTCTTATTATTATCAATCTAACTCATATTATTAGCCATATTGTGCTTATATGATCGATAGAACGACAATTACTATACTTATTACTCTTATTATTATCAATCTAAATCATATTATTCGCCATATTACGCTTATATGATCGATAGAACGACAATTACTATACTTATTACACTCATTACTATTAATCTAACTCATATTATTAACCATATTGTGCAGATATGATCGATAGAACGACAATTACTATACTTATTACTCTTATTATTATCAAGCTAACTCATATTATTAGCGATATTATGCTTATATGACCGATAGAACGACAATTACTATACTTATTACTCTTATTATTATCAATCTAACTCATATTATTAGCCATATTATGCTTCCATGGTCGATAGAACGACAATTACTATACTTATTATTCTTATTATTATTAATCTAAATGATACTATTCGCCATATTATGCTAATATGATCGATAGAACGACAATTACTATACTTATTACTCTTATTATTATCAATCTAATTCATATTATTAGCCATATTATGCTTATATGATCGATAGAACGACAATTACTATACTTATTACTCTTATTATTATCAATCTAATTCATATTATTAGCCATATTATGCTTATATGATCGATAGAACGACAATTACTAAACTTATTACTCTTATTATTATCAAGCTAACTCATATTATTAGCCATATTATGCTTATATGATCGGTAGAACGACAATTAATATACTTATTACTCATATTATTATCAATCTAAATGATATTATTCGCTATATTATGCTCATATGATCGATAGAACGACAATTACTATACTTATTACTCTTATTATTATTAATCTAACTCATATTATAAGCCATATTATGCTTATATGATCGATAGAACGACAATTACTATACTTATTACTCTTATTATTATCAATCTAAATCATATTATTCGCCATATTATTCTTATATGATCGATAGAACGACAATTACTATACTTATTACACTCATTACTATTAATCTAACTCATATTATTAACCATATTGTGCAGATATGATCGATAGAACGACAATTACTATACTTATTACTCTTATTATTATCAATCTAACTCGTATTATTAGCCATATTATGCTTCCATGGTCGATAGAACGACAATTACTATACCTATTATTCATATTATTATTAATATAATAAATATTATTAACCATATTATGCTTATATGATCGATAGAACGACAATTACTATACTTATTACTCATATTATTATCAATCTAAATGATACTATTCGCCATATTATGCTAATATGATCGATAGAACGACAATTACTATACTTATTACTCTTATTATTATCAATCTAATTCATATTATTAGCCATATTATGCTTATATGATCGATAGAACGAATATTACTATACTTATTACTCTTATTATTATCAATCTAATTCATATTATTAGCCATACTATGCTTATATGATCGATAGAACGACAATTAATATACTTATTACTCCTATTATTATCAATCTAACTCATATTATTAGCCGCATTATGCTTATATGATCGATAGAATGACAATTACTATACTTATTACACTCATTACTATTAATCTAACTCATATTATTAACCATATTGTGCAGATATGATCGATAGAACGACAATTACTATACTTATTACTCTTATTATTATCAATCTAACTCGTATTATTAGCCATATTATGCTTCCATGGTCGATAGAACGACAATTACTATACTTATTATTCATATTATTATTAATCTAATAAATATTATTAACCATATTATGCTTATATGATCGATAGAACTACAATTACTATACTTATTACTCTTATTATTATCAATCTAATTCATATTATTAGCCATATTATGCTTATATGATCGATAGAACGACAATTACTAAACTTATTACTCTTATTATTATCAAGCTAACTCATATTATTAGCCATATTATGCTTATATGATCGGTAGAACGACAATTAATATACTTATTACTCATATTATTATCAATCTAAATGATATTATTCGCTATATTATGCTCATATGATCGATAGAACGACAATTACTATACTTATTACTCTTATTATTATTAATCTAACTCATATTATAAGCCATATTATGCTTATATGATCGATAGAACGACAATTACTATACTTATTACTCTTATTATTATCAATCTAAATCATATTATTCGCCATATTATTCTTATATGATCGATAGAACGACAATTACTATACTTATTACACTCATTACTATTAATCTAACTCATATTATTAACCATATTGTGCAGATATGATCGATAGAACGACAATTACTATACTTATTACTCTTATTATTATCAATCTAACTCGTATTATTAGCCATATTATGCTTCCATGGTCGATAGAACGACAATTACTATACCTATTATTCATATTATTATTAATATAATAAATATTATTAACCATATTATGCTTATATGATCGATAGAACGACAATTACTATACTTATTACTCTTATTATTATCAATCTAACTCATATTATTAGCCATATTATGCTTCCATGGTCGATAGAACGACAATTACTATACTTATTATTCTTATTATTATTAATCTATCTCATATTATTAACCATATTATGCAGATATGATCGATAGAACGACAATTACTATACTTATTACTCTTATTATTATCAATCTAACTCTAATTATTAGCCATATTATGCTTATATGATCGATAGAACGACAATTACTATACTTATTACTCATATTATTATCAATCTAAATGATATTATTCGCCATATTATGCTAATATGATCTATAGAACGACAATTACTATACTTATTACTCTTATTATTATCAATCTAATTCATATTATTAGCCATATTATGCTTATATGATCGATAGAACAACAATTACTATACTTATTACTCTTATTATTATCAATCTAATTCATATTATTAGCCATATTATGCTTATATGATCGATAGAACGACAATTACTATAATTATTACTCATATTATTATCAATCTAATTCATATTATTAGCCATATTATGCTTATATGATCGATAGAACGACAATTACTATACTTATTACTCTTATTATTATCAATCTAAATCATATTATTCGCCATATTACTCTTATATGATCGATAGAACGACAATTACTATACTTATTACACTCATTACTATTAATCTAACTCATATTATTAACCATATTGTGCAGATATGATCGATAGAACGACAATTACTATACTTATTACTCTTATTATTATCAATCTAACTCGTATTATTAGCCATATTATGCTTCCATGGTCGATAGAACGACAATTACTATACCTATTATTCATATTATTATTAATATAATAAATATTATTAACCATATTATGCTTATATGATCGATAGAACGACAATTACTATACTTATTACTCTTATTATTATCAATCTAACTCATATTATTAGCCATATTATGCTTCCATGGTCGATAGAACGACAATTACTATACTTATTATTCTTATTATTATTAATCTATCTCATATTATTAACCATATTATGCAGATATGATCGATAGAACGACAATTACTATACTTATTACTCTTATTATTATCAATCTAACTCTAATTATTAGCCATATTATGCTTATATGATCGATAGAACGACAATTACTATACTTATTACTCATATTATTATCAATCTAAATGATATTATTCGCCATATTATGCTAATATGATCTATAGAACGACAATTACTATACTTATTACTCTTATTATTATCAATCTAATTCATATTATTAGCCATATTATGCTTATATGATCGATAGAACAACAATTACTATACTTATTACTCTTATTATTATCAATCTAATTCATATTATTAGCCATATTATGCTTATATGATCGATAGAACGACAATTACTATAATTATTACTCATAATATTATCAATCTAATTCATATTATTAGCCATATTATGCTTATATGATCGATAGAACGACAATTACTATACTTATTACTCTGATTATTATCAATCTAAATCATATTATTCGCCATATTACTCTTATATGATCGATAGAACGACAATTACTATACTTATTACACTCATTACTATTAATCTAACTCATATTATTAACCATATTGTGCAGATATGATCGATAGAACGACAATTACTATACTTATTACTCTTATTATTATCACGCTAACTCATATTATTAGCGATATTATGCTTATATGACCGATAGAACGACAATTACTATACTTATTACTCTTATTATTATCAATCTAACTCGTATTATTAGCCATATTATGCTTCCATGGTCGATAGAACGACAATTACTATACTTATTATTCATATTATTATTTATCTAATAAATATTATTAACCATATTATGCTTATATGATCGATAGAACGACAATTACTATACTTATGACTCTTATTATTATCAATCTAACTCATATTATTAGCCATATTATGCTTATATGATCGATAGAACCACAATTAATATACTTATTACTCATATTATTATCAATCTAAATGATATTATTCGCTATATTATGCTCATATGATCGATAGAACGACAATTACTATACTTATTACTCTTATTATTATTAATCTAACTCATATTATAAGCCATATTATGCTTATATGATCGATAGAACGACAATTACTATACTTATTACTCTTATTATTATCAATCTAAATCATATTATTCGCCATATTATTCTTATATGATCGATAGAACGACAATTACTATACTTATTACACTCATTACTATTAATCTAACTCATATTATTAACCATATTGTGCAGATATGATCGATAGAACGACAATTACTATACTTATTACTCTTATTATTATCAAGCTAACTCATATTATTAGCGATATTATGCTTATATGATCGATAGAACGACAATTACTATACTTATTACTCTTATTATTATCAATCTAATTCATATTATTAGCCATATTATGCTTATATGATCGATAGAACGACAATTACTATACTTATTACTCTTATTATTATCAATCTAATTCATATTATTAGCCATATTATGCTTATATGATCGATAGAACGACAATTACTATAATTATTACTCATATTATTATCAATCTAAATGATATTATTCGCCATATTATGCTAATATGATCGATAGAACGACAATTACTATACTTATTACTCTTATTATTATCAATCTAATTCATATTATTAGCCATATTATGCTTATATGATCGATAGAACGACAATTACTAAACTTATTACTCTTATTATTATCAAGCTAACTCATATTATTAGCCATATTATGCTTATATGATCGATAGACCGACAATTACTATACTTATTGCACTCATTACTATTAATCTAACTCATATTATTAACCATATTGTGCAGATATGATCGATAGAACGACAATTACTATACTTATTACTCTTATTATTATCAATCTAACTCATATTATTAGCCGTATTATGCTTATGTGATCGATAGAACGACAATTACTATACTTATTACTCTTATTATTATCAATCTAAATCATATTATTCGCCATATTATGCTTATATGGTCGATAGAACGGCAATTAATATACTTATTACTCTTATTATTATCAATCTAACTCGTATTATTAGCCATATTATGCTTCCATGGTCGATAGAACGACAATTACTATACTTATGACTCTTATTATTATCAATCTAACTCATATTATTAGCCATATTATGCTTATATGATCGATAGAACGACAATTACTATACTTATTACTCTTATTATTATCAATCTAAATCATATTATTCGCCATACTATTCTTATATGATCGATAGAACGACAATTACTATACTTATTACACTCATTACTATTAATCTAACTCATATTATTAACCATATTGTGCAGACATGATCGATAGAACGACAATTACTATACTTATTACTCTTATTATTAACAATCTAACTCGTATTATTAGCCATATTATGCTTCCATGGTCGATAGAACGACAATTACTATACCTATTATTCATATTATTATTAATATAATAAATATTATTAACCATATTATGCTTATATGATCGATAGAACGACAATTACTATACTTACTACTCTTATTATTATCAATCTAACTCATATTATTAGCCATATTGTGCTTATATGATCGATAGAACGACAATTACTATACTTAGTACACTCATTACTATTAATCTAACTCATATTATTAACCATATTGTGCAGATATGATCGATAGAACGACAATTACTATACTTATTACTCTTATTATTATCAAGCTAACTCATATTATTAGCGATATTATGCTTATATGATCCATAGAACGACAATTACTATACTTATTACTCTTATTATTATCAATCTAAATCATATTATTAGCCATATTATGCTTATATGATCGATAGAACGACAATTACTATACTTATTACTCTTATTTTTATCAATCTAAATCATATTATTCGCCATATTACTCTTATATGATCGATAGAACGACAATTACTATACTTATTACACTCATTACTATTAATCTAACTCATATTATTAACCATATTGTGCAGATATGATCGATAGAACGACAATTACTAAACTTATTACTCTTATTATTATCAAGCTAACTCATATTATTAGCGATATTATGCTTATATGACCGATAGAACGACAATTACTATACTTATTACTCTTATTATTATCAATCTCATATTATTAGCCATATTATGCTTCCATGGTCGATAGAACGACAATTACTATACTTATTATTCTTATTATTATTAATCTATCTCATATTATTAACCATATTATGCAGATATGATCGATAGAACGACAATTACTATACTTATTACTCTTATTATTATCAATCTAACTCATATTATTAGCCATATTATGCTTATATGATCGATAGAACGACAATTACTATACTTATTACTCTTATTATTATCAATCTAATTCATATTATTAGCCATATTATGCTTATATGATCGATAGAACGACAATTACTATAATTAATACTCATATTATTATCAATCTAAATGATATTATTCGCCATATTATGCTAATATGATCGATAGAACGACAATTACTATACCTATTACTCTTATTATTATCAATCTAATTCATATTATTAGCCATATTATGCTTATATGATCGATAGAACGACAATTACTATAATTATTACTCATATTATTATCAATCTAAATGATATTATTCGCCATATTATGCTAATATGATCGATAGAACGACAATTACTATAGTTATTACTCTTATTATTATCAATCTAACTCATATTATTAGCCATATTATGCTTATATGATCGATAGACCGACAATTACTATACTTATTGCACTCATTACTGTTAATCTAACTCATATTATTAACCATATTGTGCAGATATGATCGATAGAACGACAATTACTATACTTATTACTCTTATTATTATCAAGCTAACTCATATTATTAGCCGTATTATGCTTATGTGATCGATAGAACGACAATTACTATACTTATTACTCTTATTATTATCAATCTAAATCATATTATTCGCCATATTATGCTTATATGGTCGATAGAACGGCAATTAATATACTTATTACTCTTATTATTATCAATCTAACTCGTATTATTAGCCATATTATGCTTCCATGGTCGATAGAACGACAATTACTATACTTATTATTCATATTATTATTAATCTAATAAATATTATTAACCATATTATGCTTATATGATCGATAGAACGACAATTACTATACTTATGACTCTTATTATTATCAATCTAACTCATATTATTAGCCATATTGTGCTTATATGATCGATAGAACGACAATTACTATACTTATTACTCTTATTATTATCAATCTAAATCATATTATTCGCCATATTACGCTTATATGATCGATAGAACGACAATTACTATACTTATTACACTCATTACTATTAATCTAACTCATATTATTAACCATATTGTGCAGATATGATCGATAGAACGACAATTACTATACTTATTACTCTTATTATTATCAATCTAACTCGTATTATTAGCCATATTATGCTTCCATGGTCGATAGAACGACAATTACTATACCTATTATTCATATTATTATTAATATAATAAATATTATTAACCATATTATGCTTATATGATCGATAGAACGACAATTACTATACTTATTACTCTTATTATTATCAATCTAACTCATATTATTAGCCATATTGTGCTTATATGATCGATAGAACGACAATTACTATACTTATTACTCTTATTATTATCAATCTAAATCATATTATTCGCCATATTACGCTTATATGATCGATAGAACGACAATTACTATACTTATTACACTCATTACTATTAATCTAACTCATATTATTAACCATATTGTGCAGATATGATCGATAGAACGACAATTACTATACTTATTACTCTTATTATTATCAAGCTAACTCATATTATTAGCGATATTATGCTTATATGACCGATAGAACGACAATTACTATACTTATTACTCTTATTATTATCAATCTAACTCATATTATTAGCCATATTATGCTTCCATGGTCGATAGAACGACAATTACTATACTTATTATTCTTATTATTATTAATCTAAATGATACTATTCGCCATATTATGCTAATATGATCGATAGAACGACAATTACTATACTTATTACTCTTATTATTATCAATCTAATTCATATTATTAGCCATATTATGCTTATATGATCGATAGAACGACAATTACTATACTTATTACTCTTATTATTATCAATCTAATTCATATTATTAGCCATACTATGCTTATATGATCGATAGAACGACAATTAATATACTTATTACTCTTATTATTATCAATCTAACTCATATTATTAGCCGCATTATGCTTATATGATCGATAGAATGACAATTACTATACTTATTACACTCATTACTATTAATCTAACTCATATTATTAACCATATTGTGCAGATATGATCGATAGAACGACAATTACTATACTTATTACTCTTATTATTATCAATCTAACTCGTATTATTAGCCATATTATGCTTCCATGGTCGATAGAACGACAATTACTATACTTATTATTCATATTATTATTAATCTAATAAATATTATTAACCATATTATGCTTATATGATCGATAGAACGACAATTACTATACTTATTTCTCTTATTATTATTAATCTAACTCACATTATAAGCCATATTATGCTTATATGATCGATAGAACGACAATTACTATACTTATTACTCTTATTATTATCAATCTAAATCATATTATTCGCCATATTATTCTTATATGATCGATAGAACGACAATTACTATACTTATTACACTCATTACTATTAATCTAACTCATATTATTAACCATATTGTGCAGATATGATCGATAGAACGACAATTACTATACTTATTACTCTTATTATTATCAATCTAACTCGTATTATTAGCCATATTATGCTTCCATGGTCGATAGAACGACAATTACTATACCTATTATTCATATTATTATTAATATAATAAATATTATTAACCATATTATGCTTATATGATCGATAGAACGACAATTACTATACTTATTACTCTTATTATTATCAATCTAACTCATATTATTAGCCATATTGTGCTTATATGATCGATAGAACGACAATTACTATACTTATTACTCTTATTATTATCAATCTAAATCATATTATTCGCCATATTACGCTTATATGATCGATAGAACGACAATTACTATACTTATTACACTCATTACTATTAATCTAACTCATATTATTAACCATATTGTGCAGATATGATCGATAGAACGACAATTACTATACTTATTACTCTTATTATTATCAAGCTAACTCATATTATTAGCGATATTATGCTTATATGATCCATAGAACGACAATTACTATACTTATTACTCTTATTATTATCAATCTAAATCATATTATTAGCCATATTATGCTTATATGATCGATAGAACGACAATTACTATACTTATTACTCTTATTATTATCAATCTAAATCATATTATTCGCCATATTACTCTTATATGATCGATAGAACGACAATTACTATACTTATTACACTCATTACTATTAATCTAACTCATATTATTAACCATATTGTGCAGATATGATCGATAGAACGACAATTACTAAACTTATTACTCTTATTATTATCAAGCTGACTCATATTATTAGCGATATTATGCTTATATGACCGATAGAACGACAATTACTATACTTATTACTCTTATTATTATCAATCTAACTCATATTATTAGCCATATTATGCTTCCATGGTCGATAGAACGACAATTACTATACTTATTATTCTTATTATTATTAATCTATCTCATATTATTAACCATATTATGCAGATATGATCGATAGAACGACAATTACTATACTTATTACTCTTATTATTATCAATCTAACTCATATTATTAGCCATATTATGCTTATATGATCGATAGAACGACAATTACTATACTTATTACTCTTATTATTATCAATCTAACTCATATTATTAGCCATATTATGCTTATATGATCGATAGAACGACAATTACTATACTTATTACTCATATTATTATCAATCTAAATGATATTATTCGCCATATTATGCTCATATGATCGATAGAACGACAATTACTATACTTATTACTCTTATTATTATTAATCTAACTCATATTATTAACCATATTATGCTTATATGATCGATAGAACGACAATTACTATACTTATTACTCTTATTATTATCAATCTAACTCATATTATTAGCCATATTATGCTTATATGATCGATAGAACGACAATTACTATACTTATTACTCTTATTATTATCAATCTAAATCATATTATTAACCATATTATGCTTATATGATCGATAGAACGACAATTACTATACTTATGACTCTTATTATTATCAATCTAACTCATATTATTAGCCATATTATGCTTATATGATCGATAGAACGACAATTACTATACTTATTACTCTTATTATTATCAATCTAAATCATATTATTCGCCATATTATTCTTATATGATCGATAGAACGACAATTACTATACTTATCACACTCATTACTATTAATCTAACTCATATTATTAACCATATTGTGCAGATATGATCGATAGAACGACAATTACTATACTTATTACTCTTATTATTATCAATCTAACTCGTATTATTAGCCATATTATGCTTCCATGGTCGATAGAACGACAATTACTATACCTATTATTCATATTATTATTAATATAATAAATATTATTAACCATATTATGCTTATATGATCGATAGAACGACAATTACTATACTTATTACTCTTATTATTATCAATCTAACTCATATTATTAGCCATATTGTGCTTATATGATCGATAGAACGACAATTACTATACTTATTACACTCATTACTATTAATCTAACTCATATTATTAACCATATTGTGCAGATATGATCGATAGAACGACAATTACTATACTTATTACTCTTATTATTATCAAGCTAACTCATATTATTAGCGATATTATGCTTATATGATCCATAGAACGACAATTACTATACTTATTACTCTTATTATTATCAATCTAAATCATATTATTAGCCATATTATGCTTATATGATCGATAGAACGACAATTACTATACTTATTACTCTTATTATTATCAATCTAAATCATATTATTCGCCATATTACTCTTATATGATCGATAGAACGACAATTACTATACTTATTACACTCATTACTATTAATCTAACTCATATTATTAACCATATTGTGCAGATATGATCGATAGAACGACAATTACTAAACTTATTACTCTTATTATTATCAAGCTAACTCATATTATTAGCGATATTATGCTTATATGACCGATAGAACGACAATTACTATACTTATTACTCTTATTATTATCAATCTCATATTATTAGCCATATTATGCTTCCATGGTCGATAGAACGACAATTACTATACTTATTATTCTTATTATTATTAATCTATCTCATATTATTAACCATATTATGCAGATATGATCGATAGAACGACAATTACTATACTTATTACTCTTATTATTATCAATCTAATTCATATTATTAGCCATATTATGCTTATATGATCGATAGAACGACAATTACTATAATTAATACTCATATTATTATCAATCTAAATGATATTATTCGCCATATTATGCTAATATGATCGATAGAACGACAATTACTATACTTATTACTCTTATTATTATCAATCTAATTCATATTATTAGCCATATTATGCTTATATGATCGATAGAACGACAATTACTATAATTATTACTCATATTATTATCAATCTAAATGATATTATTCGCCATATTATGCTAATATGATCGATAGAACGACAATTACTATAGTTATTACTCTTATTATTATCAATCTAACTCATATTATTAGCCATATTATGCTTATATGATCGATAGACCGACAATTACTATACTTATTGCACTCATTACTGTTAATCTAACTCATATTATTAACCATATTGTGCAGATATGATCGATAGAACGACAATTACTATACTTATTACTCTTATTATTATCAAGCTAACTCATATTATTAGCCGTATTATGCTTATGTGATCGATAGAACGACAATTACTATACTTATTACTCTTATTATTATCAATCTAAATCATATTATTCGCCATATTATGCTTATATGGTCGATAGAACGGCAATTAATATACTTATTACTCTTATTATTATCAATCTAACTCGTATTATTAGCCATATTATGCTTCCATGGTCGATAGAACGACAATTACTATACTTATTATTCATATTATTATTAATCTAATAAATATTATTAACCATATTATGCTTATATGATCGATAGAACGACAATTACTATACTTATGACTCTTATTATTATCAATCTAACTCATATTATTAGCCATATTGTGCTTATATGATCGATAGAACGACAATTACTATACTTATTACTCTTATTATTATCAATCTAAATCATATTATTCGCCATATTACGCTTATATGATCGATAGAACGACAATTACTATACTTATTACACTCATTACTATTAATCTAACTCATATTATTAACCATATTGTGCAGATATGATCGATAGAACGACAATTACTATACTTATTACTCTTATTATTATCAATCTAACTCGTATTATTAGCCATATTATGCTTCCATGGTCGATAGAACGACAATTACTATACCTATTATTCATATTATTATTAATATAATAAATATTATTAACCATATTATGCTTATGTGATCGATAGAACGACAATTACTATACTTATTACACTCATTACTATTAATCTAACTCATATTATTAACCATATTGTGCAGATATGATCGATAGAACGACAATTACTATACTTATTACTCTTATTATTATCAATCTAACTCGTATTATTAGCCATATTATGCTTCCATGGTCGATAGAACGACAATTACTATACCTATTATTCATATTATTATTAATATAATAAATATTATTAACCATATTATGCTTATATGATCGATAGAACGACAATTACTATACTTATTACTCATATTATTATCAATCTAAATGATACTATTCGCCATATTATGCTAATATGATCGATAGAACGACAATTACTATACTTATTACTCTTATTATTATCAATCAAATTCATATTATTAGCCATATTATGCTTATATGATCGATAGAACGAATATTACTATACTTATTACTCTTATTATTATCAATCTAATTCATATTATTAGCCATACTATGCTTATATGATCGATAGAACGACAATTAATATACTTATTACTCTTATTATTATCAATCTAACTCATATTATTAGCCGCATTATGCTTATATGATCGATAGAATGACAATTACTATACTTATTACACTCATTACTATTAATCTAACTCATATTATTAACCATATTGTGCAGATATGATCGATAGAACGACAATTACTATACTTATTACTCTTATTATTATCAATCTAACGCGTATTATTAGCCATATTATGCTTCCATGGTCGATAGAACGACAATTACTATACTTATTATTCATATTATTATTAATCTAATAAATATTATTAACCATATTATGCTTATATGATCGATAGAACTACAATTACTATACTTATTACTCTTATTATTATCAATCTAATTCATATTATTAGCCATATTATGCTTATATGATCGATAGAACGACAATTACTAAACTTATTACTCTTATTATTATCAAGCTAACTCATATTATTAGCCATATTATGCTTATATGATCGGTAGAACGACAATTAATATACTTATTACTCATATTATTATCAATCTAAATGATATTATTCGCTATATTATGCTCATATGATCGATAGAACGACAATTACTATACTTATTACTCTTATTATTATTAATCTAACTCATATTATAAGCCATATTATGCTTATATGATCGATAGAACGACAATTACTATACTTATTACTCTTATTATTATCAATCTAAATCATATTATTCGCCATATTATTCTTATATGATCGATAGAACGACAATTACTATACTTATTACACTCATTACTATTAATCTAACTCATATTATTAACCATATTGTGCAGATATGATCGATAGAACGACAATTACTATACTTATTACTCTTATTATTATCAATCTAACTCGTATTATTAGCCATATTATGCTTCCATGGTCGATAGAACGACAATTACTATACCTATTATTCATATTATTATTAATATAATAAATATTATTAACCATATTATGCTTATATGATCGATAGAACGACAATTACTATACTTATTACTCTTATTATTATCAATCTAACTCATATTATTAGCCATATTATGCTTCCATGGTCGATAGAACGACAATTACTATACTTATTATTCTTATTATTATTAATCTATCTCATATTATTAACCATATTATGCAGATATGATCGATAGAACGACAATTACTATACTTATTACTCTTATTATTATCAATCTAACTCTAATTATTAGCCATATTATGCTTATATGATCGATAGAACGACAATTACTATACTTATTACTCATATTATTATCAATCTAAATGATATTATTCGCCATATTATGCTAATATGATCTATAGAACGACAATTACTATACTTATTACTCTTATTATTATCAATCTAATTCATATTATTAGCCATATTATGCTTATATGATCGATAGAACAACAATTACTATACTTATTACTCTTATTATTATCAATCTAATTCATATTATTAGCCATATTATGCTTATATGATCGATAGAACGACAATTACTATAATTATTACTCATATTATTATCAATCTAATTCATATTATTAGCCATATTATGCTTATATGATCGATAGAACGACAATTACTATACTTATTACTCTTATTATTATCAATCTAAATCATATTATTCGCCATATTACTCTTATATGATCGATAGAACGACAATTACTATACTTATTACACTCATTACTATTAATCTAACTCATATTATTAACCATATTGTGCAGATATGATCGATAGAACGACAATTACTATACTTATTACTCTTATTATTATCAATCTAACTCGTATTATTAGCCATATTATGCTTCCATGGTCGATAGAACGACAATTACTATACCTATTATTCATATTATTATTAATATAATAAATATTATTAACCATATTATGCTTATATGATCGATAGAACGACAATTACTATACTTATTACTCTTATTATTATCAAGCTAACTCATATTATTAGCGATATTATGCTTATATGATCGATAGAACGACAATTACTATACTTATTACTCATATTATTATCAATCTAAATGATATTATTCGCCATATTATGCTAATATGATCGATAGAACGACAATTACTATACTTATTACTCTTATTATTATCAATCTAATTCATATTATTAGCCATATTATGCTTATATGATCGATAGAACGACAATTACTAAACTTATTACTCTTATTATTATCAAGCTAACTCATATTATTAGCCATATTATGCTTATATGATCGATAGACCGACAATTACTATACTTATTGCACTCATTACTATTAATCTAACTCATATTATTAACCATATTGTGCAGATATGATCGATAGAACGACAATTACTATACTTATTACTCTTATTATTATCAAGCTAACTCATATTATTAGCCGTATTATGCTTATGTGATCGATAGAACGACAATTACTATACTTATTACTCTTATTATTATCAATCTAAATCATATTATTCGCCATATTATGCTTATATGGTCGATAGAACGGCAATTAATATACTTATTACTCTTATTATTATCAATCTAACTCGTATTATTAGCCATATTATGCTTCCATGGTCGATAGAACGACAATTACTATACTTATGACTCTTATTATTATCAATCTAACTCATATTATTAGCCATATTATGCTTATATGATCGATAGAACGACAATTACTATACTTATTACTCTTATTATTATCAATCTAAATCATATTATTCGCCATACTATTCTTATATGATCGATAGAACGACAATTACTATACTTATTACACTCATTACTATTAATCTAACTCATATTATTAACCATATTGTGCAGACATGATCGATAGAACGACAATTACTATACTTATTACTCTTATTATTAACAATCTAACTCGTATTATTAGCCATATTATGCTTCCATGGTCGATAGAACGACAATTACTATACCTATTATTCATATTATTATTAATATAATAAATATTATTAACCATATTATGCTTATATGATCGATAGAACGACAATTACTATACTTATTACTCTTATTATTATCAATCTAACTCATATTATTAGCCATATTGTGCTTATATGATCGATAGAACGACAATTACTATACTTATTACTCTTATTATTATCAATCTAAATCATATTATTCGCCATATTACGCTTATATGATCGATAGAACGACAATTACTATACTTATTACACTCATTACTATTAATCTAACTCATATTATTAACCATATTGTGCAGATATGATCGATAGAACGACAATTACTATACTTATTACTCTTATTATTATCAAGCTAACTCATATTATTAGCGATATTATGCTTATATGACCGATAGAACGACAATTACTATACTTATTACTCTTATTATTATCAATCTAACTCATATTATTAGCCATATTATGCTTCCATGGTCGATAGAACGACAATTACTATACTTATTATTCTTATTATTATTAATCTAAATGATACTATTCGCCATATTATGCTAATATGATCGATAGAACGACAATTACTATACTTATTACTCTTATTATTATCAATCTAATTCATATTATTAGCCATATTATGCTTATATGATCGATAGAACGACAATTACTATACTTATTACTCTTATTATTATCAATCTAATTCATATTATTAGCCATACTATGCTTATATGATCGATAGAACGACAATTAATATACTTATTACTCTTATTATTATCAATCTAACTCATATTATTAGCCGCATTATGCTTATATGATCGATAGAATGACAATTACTATACTTATTACACTCATTACTATTAATCTAACTCATATTATTAACCATATTGTGCAGATATGATCGATAGAACGACAATTACTATACTTATTACTCTTATTATTATCAATCTAACTCGTATTATTAGCCATATTATGCTTCCATGGTCGATAGAACGACAATTACTATACTTATTATTCATATTATTATTAATCTAATAAATATTATTAACCATATTATGCTTATATGATCGATAGAACGACAATTACTATACTTATTACTCTTATTATTATTAATCTAACTCACATTATAAGCCATATTATGCTTATATGATCGATAGAACGACAATTACTATACTTATTACTCTTATTATTATCAATCTAAATCATATTATTCGCCATATTATTCTTATATGATCGATAGAACGACAATTACTATACTTATTACACTCATTACTATTAATCTAACTCATATTATTAACCATATTGTGCAGATATGATCGATAGAACGACAATTACTATACTTATTACTCTTATTATTATCAATCTAACTCGTATTATTAGCCATATTATGCTTCCATGGTCGATAGAACGACAATTACTATACCTATTATTCATATTATTATTAATATAATAAATATTATTAACCATATTATGCTTATATGATCGATAGAACGACAATTACTATACTTATTACTCTTATTATTATCAATCTAACTCATATTATTAGCCATATTGTGCTTATATGATCGATAGAACGACAATTACTATACTTATTACTCTTATTATTATCAATCTAAATCATATTATTCGCCATATTACGCTTATATGATCGATAGAACGACAATTACTATACTTATTACACTCATTACTATTAATCTAACTCATATTATTAACCATATTGTGCAGATATGATCGATAGAACGACAATTACTATACTTATTACTCTTATTATTATCAAGCTAACTCATATTATTAGCGATATTATGCTTATATGACCGATAGAACGACAATTACTATACTTATTACTCTTATTATTATCAATCTAACTCATATTATTAGCCATATTATGCTTCCATGGTCGATAGAACGACAATTACTATACTTATTATTCTTATTATTATTAATCTAAATGATACTATTCGCCATATTATGCTAATATGATCGATAGAACGACAATTACTATACTTATTACTCTTATTATTATCAATCTAATTCATATTATTAGCCATATTATGCTTATATGATCGATAGAACGACAATTACTATACTTATTACTCTTATTATTATCAATCTAATTCATATTATTAGCCATACTATGCTTATATGATCGATAGAACGACAATTAATATACTTATTACTCTTATTATTATCAATCTAACTCATATTATTAGCCGCATTATGCTTATATGATCGATAGAATGACAATTACTATACTTATTACACTCATTACTATTAATCTAACTCATATTATTAACCATATTGTGCAGATATGATCGATAGAACGACAATTACTATACTTATTACTCTTATTATTATCAATCTAACTCGTATTATTAGCCATATTATGCTTCCATGGTCGATAGAACGACAATTACTATACTTATTATTCATATTATTATTAATCTAATAAATATTATTAACCATATTATGCTTATATGATCGATAGAACGACAATTACTATACTTATTACTCTTATTATTATTAATCTAACTCACATTATAAGCCATATTATGCTTATATGATCGATAGAACGACAATTACTATACTTATTACTCTTATTATTATCAATCTAAATCATATTATTCGCCATATTATTCTTATATGATCGATAGAACGACAATTACTATACTTATTACACTCATTACTATTAATCTAACTCATATTATTAACCATATTGTGCAGATATGATCGATAGAACGACAATTACTATACTTATTACTCTTATTATTATCAATCTAACTCGTATTATTAGCCATATTATGCTTCCATGGTCGATAGAACGACAATTACTATACCTATTATTCATATTATTATTAATATAATAAATATTATTAACCATATTATGCTTATATGATCGATAGAACGACAATTACTATACTTATTACTCTTATTATTATCAATCTAACTCATATTATTAGCCATATTGTGCTTATATGATCGATAGAACGACAATTACTATACTTATTACTCTTATTATTATCAATCTAAATCATATTATTCGCCATATTACGCTTATATGATCGATAGAACGACAATTACTATACTTATTACACTCATTACTATTAATCTAACTCATATTATTAACCATATTGTGCAGATATGATCGATAGAACGACAATTACTATACTTATTACTCTTATTATTATCAAGCTAACTCATATTATTAGCGATATTATGCTTATATGATCCATAGAACGACAATTACTATACTTATTACTCTTATTATTATCAATCTAAATCATATTATTAGCCATATTATGCTTATATGATCGATAGAACGACAATTACTATACTTATTACTCTTATTATTATCAATCTAAATCATATTATTCGCCATATTACTCTTATATGATCGATAGAACGACAATTACTATACTTATTACACTCATTACTATTAATCTAACTCATATTATTAACCATATTGTGCAGATATGATCGATAGAACGACAATTACTAAACTTATTACTCTTATTATTATCAAGCTGACTCATATTATTAGCGATATTATGCTTATATGACCGATAGAACGACAATTACTATACTTATTACTCTTATTATTATCAATCTAACTCATATTATTAGCCATATTATGCTTCCATGGTCGATAGAACGACAATTACTATACTTATTATTCTTATTATTATTAATCTATCTCATATTATTAACCATATTATGCAGATATGATCGATAGAACGACAATTACTATACTTATTACTCTTATTATTATCAATCTAACTCATATTATTAGCCATATTATGCTTATATGATCGATAGAACGACAATTACTATACTTATTACTCTTATTATTATCAATCTAACTCATATTATTAGCCATATTATGCTTATATGATCGATAGAACGACAATTACTATACTTATTACTCTTATTATTATCAATCTAAATCATATTATTAGCCATATTATGCTTATATGATCGATAGAACGACAATTACTATACTTATTACTCTTATTATTATCAATCTAAATCATATTATTCGCCATATTACTCTTATATGATCGATAGAACGACAATTACTATACTTATTACACTCATTACTATTAATCTAACTCATATTATTAACCATATTGTGCAGATATGATCGATAGAACGACAATTACTAAACTTATTACTCTTATTATTATCAAGCTAACTCATATTATTAGCGATATTATGCTTATATGACCGATAGAACGACAATTACTATACTTATTACTCTTATTATTATCAATCTCATATTATTAGCCATATTATGCTTCCATGGTCGATAGAACGACAATTACTATACTTATTATTCTTATTATTATTAATCTATCTCATATTATTAACCATATTATGCAGATATGATCGATAGAACGACAATTACTATACTTATTACTCTTATTATTATCAATCTAATTCATATTATTAGCCATATTATGCTTATATGATCGATAGAACGACAATTACTATAATTAATACTCATATTATTATCAATCTAAATGATATTATTC